>NC_082663.1:86633939-86936969 GCF_025265405.1 Mesoplodon densirostris
AATCAGTACACAAATTTTGCATTTCTTTTGTTAAGTTTCTTGTTAATGCTATTGGAAATGGGATTGTTTCCTCAATCTCATTTTTGTACTTTTCGTTACTGTGTAGAAATGCAGTTGAGTTTTAAATTTTGATTCTATATCCTGCAACTTATATGAGCTTAATTATTCAATACTTTTTGTGAAGTTCTTAGCATTTTCTATATATAAGATCATGTCCTCTGTAAATAGTGATGATTTCACATCTTACTTTCCGCTTTTGATGATGTTTATCCCTTTTCCTTGACAAATTGCCCTGGCTAGAAGTGTGTAGAAGTATTGCATAGAAGTGGTCAGAGTGGCCATTCTTGTCTTCTTCCAGATTTTAGAAGGAAAGTCTTCAGTTTCAATGTGAACTATATTATTTTAATAATTGTGAGATTTTTTTTTTGTAGATACCCTGAATTGGGTTGTAGAAGTTCCCTTCTATTTCTTGTTTGGGTGTTTTTATATGGAAAGAATGTTGGATTTTGCCAAATGCTTTTTCTGCATCAATGGAGGTGATCATGGGGTTTCTAATTCTTTATTCTATTAATATCATCTGTTACATTGATTGATTTTCTTACATTTAACCAACCTTTCATTTTTCAGATAAATCCCACTTGGTCATGCTGTATAATCCTATTTACATGTTGCTAGAATTGATTTGCTAGAATTGATTTGTTGAGGATTTTTGCATCTGTATTTGCAGAGCATATTGATTTATAATTTTCTTGTACATTTATAGTTTTCTTGTACATCTTGCAGTTTTCTTTTCTTAGCCTAGTTTTCATATCAGTTTTGACTTCATAGAATGAATTGGGAAGTGTTCCTTCCTCTTCAATATTTTTGAAGATTTTGTGAAGAATTGGTATTTATTCTTCTTTAAAGGTTTAGTATGATTCACCAATGATGCCATGTAGATCTGAGCTTTTCTTTTGGGAGAGTTATTTATTACTAACCCAAACTTTTTACTTGTTATGGTCCATTCAGGTATTGTACTTCCTTTAGAGTCAGTTTTGGTAGATTTTTTGCTTTTTTAGAAATTTATTTAATTTATTTTGTTAGCTAAAATTTTCTTGTCATCTTTTTTTCCCCCTGTAAGTTCTGTAGTAATTCCCACTGTTCCTTTCATGATTTTAGCAATGTGAGTCTTTCTTTTTTTCATGATCAGTCTAGCTAAGAGTTTGTTAATTTTGTTGACATTTTTCAGTGCACCATTTTTTCGTTTCATTGATATTCTTTATTGTATTTTATTTTCTATTTCATTGATTTTCTCTGCTCTGTATTACTGCCTTTGCTTTTAGTTTTCTCTTCTTTTTCTAATTTCTTAAGGTCTAATTTCTTTAGTTGAATTGAGTATATTTTGATATTATTGCTTTTATTTTCATTTATCTCCAAATTCTCTCTAATTAACTTCCAAGTATTTTCTAATTTCCCATGTAATTTTTTCATTCATTTATTAATTATTTAGGAGTTTGTGTTGATTAATTTCTATTTATAAATGTCCTAAATTTCTTTCTGCTATTGAATTATAATTTAATTACATTGCATTTGGAGACATATTTTGTATGATTTCAATTTTTTTAATTTATTGAAGCTCGTTTTATGCCCTAGCATATGGCCTTTTCTGTAGAAAGTTCTATGTGCACCTGAGAAGAAAGTGTATTCTGCTGCTGTTGGGTGAAGTGTTCTATACATATTTCTTTTTATTTTATTTTATTTTTATTTAAGTATAGATTTACAATGTTGTGTAAGTTTCAGGTGTACAGCAAAGTGATTTAGTGATATATACATATATCCATTTTTCTCAGATTCTTTTCCTTTATAGGTTATTACAAAATATTGAGTATAGTTCCCTGTGCTATATGGTAGGTCCTTGTTGATTATCTATTTTATATATAGTAGTGTGTATATGTTAATCCCAGACTCCTAATTTATCCCTTCCACCTCTCCCCATTGGTAACCATAAGTTTGTTTTCTATGTCTGTGGGTCTATTTCTGTTTTGTATATAAGTTCATTTGTATCTTTTTTTTTTTTTTTTTTAGATTCCACATATAAATGATATCATATGTTTGTCCTTTTCTGTCTGGCTTACTGCACTTAGTATGATAATGTCTAGGTTCATGCATGTTGCTTCAAATGACATTATTTCATTCTTTTTTATGACTGAATAATACTCCATTATATATATATATACCACATCTTCTATACATATTTCTTATTTCTAGTTGATTTATAGTGTTTTCAAGTCTTCTGTTTCTTTGCTGATTTTCTATTTTTTCTTTCCATCATTGAAAGTAGGCATGCTTAACTCTCTAACAATAATTGTTCAATTTTCCATTTCTCCCTTCAATTATTAGCTTCTGTTTCATATTTTGGGAGGCGTTTTGTTCATATTTATAATTTGAAATTAATTGAAATAAAAACACAACATACCAGAATGTATGCAATGAGCTAAATAATTGCTCAGAAGGCACTTTATTGATAAAAATATCAAGGCTGTTGTATACATAAAAGTATAATGAACATTTGGCTTGATTATAGTGTTTGTTCAAAAAATGTTAGCTAAATAGACTACAGTTGTTGTTTTTTTCCCACTGTGTCCAGATAATATACACCAGATTGGGGTACTAAAATTACGCCAACTAACAAAGTTTTCAAATTCTGTCCGTTAACTTACCCTTTTTTAATATGAATTGTTTAGACATTATTTACACTGAGGACATTTTTAATTAATTTTATGTCTCTTACCAATTTTAACATGCTTGTTTGCCATTGTTTGAACATAGTCCACAAGATGTCTATCACACTCAAACAAATGAATCAACACATACCTATGCATTTGAATCACTATATTAATACTACAAGTTTCTTCCATTTCTGAAATGCACTTGCCTCTGTTTAAGGTGTATTTATGTCATGGAACTATAAAAAATAATCATATGTAAGTTGAATAAAAGCCACTATGATAAGATAATTTATATTAGTGAATATATTATTTACAAGCAAATTATTTTGAAAATGAGGAGATCTAATAAAACCAAAAGAAAGTCAATCAGTAAAATAGAGGCTATATACTAGTAACATAAACAGAAAACAATGACTAAGTGACATCAGAGGGGATTTATACTGAACTAAACTCTGGGAGGGTGATAAGATAGATCAAAGCACTGAATTTAGAATGAGTTTTTGCATCTGGGAAAGTAAAAAAATAAGTATAGATCCTAGCCATATAAAACTGTCAGCTTGAAAATATACTGCTTGCATGGTCAATCACTTGGGTAGCATTATTCTGTGATACATTAAATTTAGAAACTATCTCTTATGGCTTGTGAAGTATGACAAGCAAACATTCAGTAATCTTTATTTTTATGATATGTTCAATGAAAGAAAACTACAATAAAATTCATCCAAACTAATATTGGTTAAAGTTAGGCATATAATGTTCTTTTTTCTTCTTTTGATAATTTTTAATACATTGTAAAGTCTTGCTAAATAATTAAATCTTATTTATAGTTTGAGACTGCAATTAGCTTTCCAATTCAATATAAATTTAGCAGCAGGAGAAATTCAACTCCTGGTTCAAAATCCTGCAGTATAAACTTTTACTTTACAGATATTCAATTAAAAACACACAATTGAAACAGTAAAGTAAAATGAATCAAATTTTCAAATTCTTTTTTGTTTCCCAAGTTCTGTGTTATAATTTGCATAGGAAAACTATAGGAAATATCAATATGTCAGTTTTATCAGTTGATATTTATTTTAATATTCCTTAAATGATAGGACTTTATACTAGCTTTTGGAGCAATTAAATCTTAAAAATGTTAAATTGTAGAGAAAATATTGGACGTACCTTATTTTGTTTTCATAGTATGTCTCTTAGTTTGGATAGACATTTTGAAAATAAACAGCCTAAATATTTGAAATGGACAGAAGGAAAGTGAGTAAGAAAACCTCTGAAAGAAAATAGTAAATATTGTGGTCTACTGAATGTGTGAATTATACTTGAGTAGTTACCAGAGATGTGTCAAAGACTCATGTTGTGCTGAAATTTCATTTTTCTCTTCATTGTGTGAACTGAAATGCTCTCTGCATGTAAATAGCTCTGTAGTTTGTTTTTGATAGCCACAGTCACTTTATGACTCTAAAAATTAACTCTATGTAAAACTAGAAAATAGGGATCCTTAACTGGGAACAGAAAAATACTGTTTATTATTACTACATTTTTTTTTCCTTCTACACATTGTTTAAACCTGCAAATAATAGTCAACAGTTATACAGTAGCTTTACAATTCCCATATATATGATCTTGACCTGAGACTGAAAGACAAGGTCACCCTCATATTCCATAATTTAAGATGCCTATTTTCAGGACTGACTATGAATTTTGTAAATGATAAGATTTGGCATGCATGCTTTATTGAAAGTTTCCTTAACAAATAATATCCTTTTTCCCAGTGATTTTTGGTGTCGAGGGGAAATACTTTCAGAGGACAATTTGTGGTTAATGCCTTTCTGTGGGTAAAATCCCACTGAGAAGTGCTCTAGCTAACTTGCTCTGGGTTGTGTTCCAACTTAGTTTAAGGGACTTTAGGGGACACACTCCTGCTGATTCCACTGTTCTTTCCTGTCTTCCTTTTTTTTGTAATCTTGACCCAAAAACTATTTTAAGTGATGTCTGATTTGGCTTCCTATGGATCTCAAATGTTCACTGACAAAGCATTACTGAAAGAATGTATGACTCTCCCTTTCTTTTCTTGAATTCAGCGTTTCTGATGTTGATATTAATGTGAAAGGGTCATCCACAAAGAGACAAAGAACACTAATGTTGTAAGGCTTCTCAGCTCTTCTCCTTTATCACAGTTGGGGGACTCCAAACCATTGGGATCAAATACCTTCTATCACCTCCTTAAAAACATGAGCATTCTGTGTCATCATTGGCCTGTAGGCTGTGAGGCTTATTCCTAAAGTATTCCTCTCTCTGTATAGTCCATCAATTGAAAGCTACAGAACTGTAAGATTTTAGGGCTAAAGGGCACCTTAAAGGTCAAATAGTCCAACCCCTTTACTTTATAGAGTTAGGTAATTGAAGCCTATGGTGAGTAGGTTATTTGTCTGTGTTGTGGATAAAGGTACAGAAATGGACAAGAAAGTAGTATCTCTGTCTACAACAAGGGGACTCCACATGGCACTTGTATTAGTGATACCTTTTCCCTTGTTTCCTTAATACCTTCCTATCTTATCAAAACTTGCTCAGTTCCTAGGGAATCTTCTGATATGATAACTGAGTTGAGGAGATAACAGGTTTTAACATTAAGAACTCACTAAACAGGTTTAAATTACAGGAAATTTAAATATGTCAAAATTGTTTGTTTTTCTAAACATGTGATATTACCAATCTAGTTTTCATGTCAAGCAAAAACTGGTAGTGGTTTTTATCCAAGTCTTCGGTGAAAATAAAGTACCCTCTTGGTAGATCACTGTAGGAATAGTGACTATGGACTCTCAGTGGAGGATATCTACCACAATTGGATTTATAAGCAATTTATTTTTTTAAATATGTTTAGACTGAAAAATCACCCTGAGGACTACTGAGAGAAAAAATAAATCAAGGTCTTTAATTACATAGTTCTTTAAGGTATAGAATAACTTGAATGCTAAATGACTCAGCATGAGTCATATAAGTAATGCCTTTTGGTAAATTATACTTTTATGAGGACTTCTATGTTACTCTTGTAAAAGTAACAATAAATTCTTCCTACTGGAGTAATAACACATTTCAACTAAAGAGAGACCAGAAGTGTAAAGGAATAATGTGCTTTACTTTTGGTGATATGACACAAACATACCCATTCCAGAGAAGAGGAAAGGATAAGAATCTTCTTTATATTTTGAGATAGAATAGAAAAGATGCAGAGAACCAAAGAGGAAGACTGGCCAATAAACTATTTTCCTAAATATGTTCAAAGGGATGCAAAGGCCTTTAGAGATATCCAGTCCAAACTTCCTCCAAATGAAGATGGAAGGAACATTGATTTAGTCTTGGTTTAAATGCTTTCCATTAAGGTGAATCTACTTCTTGCTCCATGACACAGAATTCTGGTGGTTCCATGATGCTTGGGAGTTCAGCCAGACTCAAAGTGAATACAAGGTTGACATGTTACATCTTCAAATAAGCAGAGGAACAGGGAACCCTGGGAGGGGTTTGTTCAAATTTCCTTCATGTCAGAACTTGCTTTGAACATAAAGAAGGCAGTGGAAGTCTAAGAAACATGAACAATCAAGAAACCCCGTCATATCTTTTCTTACCTTTGTTACTTCCCTGTATGTCCAACCACTTAGGCTGAAAATGATGACATGGGAGGAAAAGGAAAGATAGGACAACCCATAGTTTATTTCCTTTCAAGTCCTTTCTTACTCATAACTAAGCCTAAGGTAGAAAGTGCTGGCAGAATGTGTGCTTATCAGGAAATGAAATAACAACTAAGTTAGTTTTGTGGAGTGTTTAATTTTTCTAGTAAGAATGAAATACATAAATGTGTACTATATTCACTAAAATAATGAATTATGTAAGTTCAGTAATTCCGTATACACATGAAATGCATTTTAAACTGGCATTATACAATATAAAAATGAACATAAAATTCATGCTAAAAATTTCAAATTTTTATTTACTTAAAACAACATTAAATAGCAAACAATAAACATCATGACAAGGTGAGAGAGGTCTACAGCACAAAGAAAAAGGCTTTATATTTTTCTATTTAATGGCACTTTTCCCCTTCTTTTTAAACAAGGGCACTTGTGTTTTCATTTTGCACTAGATACTGAAAATTACTGTTTCAATAGGTCTAGAATGGGTTTGGACATCTGCATCTTTAAAAAGGTGTGATGCAGATATCTAAACATAGAACACATGGTCCCTATACCTCTCATTTGATTCTTGTGAAATATACCCTTGTATTATTATTTGTATTTACATGAATATAGCTGTGATCACATAAGACTGCAAGTTTCATCGAGGTAAGATATATGAAATACTTTAGGTATTTTACAGTGTTTAACTGCCTGTCTTCCATATGACACCTTTATAGAAAATATTTGTTCTACAGTAAATTTATAAAGAGACATCTAACAATGGTCTAACCAAGTAGGAGTAAATAAAACAATTTAACAATAAGATTACATTAGAAAAAAATTGTCCATTGTGATTGTCAGGCCTTTTTTTGGTATATTATCCATTAAAATAACCGTGTTAAAACTAGTCACTTCGTTGACAAATTGTGAACATAAAATATTTTTCCAAATTATTCATAATTAAAAGAAACTATTGAATATATACGTACAGATTCATGTTTTAAAGCAAGATTTTCTGAAAGAATTTTAGTGGCACAAATGTTTATCTAGGTGAAATTTTAATGTAAACTCACTATATTAAACAGTTATTGGCAGAACTCTTCTCTTGAAAGAAAGAGCAGAAGAGCCAAGCTCCATCTACCAGGCTTCAGCCTACTTTCCTATCTACAGCCTGTAGTGCATAATTGGAGAACAAAATGTTGAGTTTTCAAATAATTTAATCACTATATGGTCATTTCCCACCAAAATCCTTTTATGAGGTTTAAAATATGTATGCAACCTTTTAATTTAAGTTAAATTAAATTATGCTAAAATGTCTTGGAAAGACTGGGGGAAAAGACGCAAGAGGGAGGGGATATGGAGATATATGTATATGTATAGCTGATTCACTTTGTTATACAGCAGAAACTAACACACCATTGTAAAGCAATTATCCTCCAATAAAGATGTTAAAAAAATTTTTTTAAGTACACTAAGAGGGGGAAAAAAAAAGATTCTGACCATTGCTAGGATATTAACATGTTATAAAGCATTTTTAAAACAGGCCTACCATGTTTAGAAAATAACTATTTAATACTTGAATTTGAATAATCAAAACTAATGGCTACCTGAGTCACCTGTGAGGCTGAATTTCATTTTTTTTTTTTAACTTACAAAACAAGTGCACAAAACAAGAGGTTATTTAGTTAGGAGTTTTGTTGTCTAATCTTCACAGAATGAAATCCCTAAGGACAATCTCTTACAAATGGGAATGTGTGAAGTTATTCATAAATTCAGCAACCCTTTTAAAAAATGTCTGGTAAAGCGCTTTATACATGAATGCTTCATAGGATATAATCAATGAATACTTATTAAAGATTACATATGGGCTTTAGTCCTGTGAAAAAGGAGATTTGAGTAATAACAGACTGATGGGTACAAAGGGCTCAAGTACTTCTAGTATTCGAGGCCAAATACCTGAGAACTAAGGAGGACTTCAACTGTAGTTCATAATTATTCATTTGGAGCTGTTAGTATCAGTTGGGTTAAAATCCCTGTTTAAATATAGGCATAAATATGGTTAGTCAAGGCAGATGAAAGCAAGTTTGTGCCTACAGGTGTGCTGTAGCCCCAAACCATAGACCTCAATAGTTTCTACACTCCTGAGAAAACTGTGCTATTTATTTGGGACTATTTTTTCAGAAAACATAACTTGGAACAATGTACTCTACCTTTCATATATCTTTAATTTCATAGGTTTCCTCTCTTGATCCAAGACTGCAGTTTCTATGGTAATACTTTGATCAGTATAATCAACAAGTTTTGAAGTTGTAATGTGACTTTGGGAAGTTACCTGACATCCTCAGACAGTAGTTTCTTCTGTGTGTAACGTGTGACTGAATTGCACCACAGAGGACTTCTGAGTAACAGTTTATGCAAATGAGCATGTTTTGCATATTTCATGCTCCATGATAATAACAATCATTGTAGCTTAAAATTAAGAATTTGTGACAAGGAAAAGTTTTACATTATGATAATTTACTACAATATTTTCCTTATTGTATATCAACACAGGTTTTTTGAAAAAAATATATTTAAATTTACTGCCTTTATTATATATACATTTCTTATTTGTGCTAAAAATCTAGAAAAGATTTTAGAGCCAATTTGTTGAAAAAGCTTGACATGGCATTTTGTGAACATGATGGAAGATGAAGTTCATGGGGGGGAAAATTGCTCATGAATATCTGAGATGATCTGAAGTAATAAAAACATTGATGTATCCATCATTGTGCTCCCCGTCCTGTGAAGGAGAGCTGGGTAGTCATATAGAATGCTGTCTTGCACCACAATTCCATTACTATTGAAAACAGAGGTACTGACCTTGTCAACAATGGATGCACACGTGTTTCCTTGCTTAATAAGAATCAGATATTTAGGCTGTGATGTTCAGGACTATCTCAGAGAGAATAAGGTTTCACTAGTTCTCATTATTCATTCTCTTAATTCCTAGCGTGCACACATATAATCATGGTATATGAAATTACATGTTACTTACAGGTACATGCCCACATGTATGCATATGCAAGGTATTCAGTTCAATACTTCACTAAAGAAGAACTATTATTTAAAAATGCTTTCACTGCCGTCCTAATTTTCGAAGTCTCTAATAACAGTCAAAATAGATTAATAATGAAAATGATCTAATTATAGTTCAATTTGATATGCTCCCCTTGCAACTTTAATACCCCCAAACATATCTTTGATCATTATTTCCAAAGTCAGCAAAGTTTTCTGTTATGAGAAATGTGTTACACACTCCTAATACCTTGTCTTAACCTCTGCTTTACTATTCATCTTTTATCATGTATTCATTCAGTCATTCTAAAAACGATTTTTAATTAAAGATGAGCTGTTTCAAAAACTCTTACTTTCTTCTTTCAATTATTGTTGTGGCCCTTCACTTCATCCCATGGAGGAAGTGGATGAGAAAGGAAATCTTAAAGAAATGCTTTTCACTGTTGCCTGGTACACAAATATATCCAGTCAAAAAGAATCCAAAAACCTTTTAGACACTAAAGAGACATATTACTTTGAACAAAAATGACATGCTAGATTTCTCTTAAAAATAAAACAGCCTGACAGCATTCAGTTCTCTTCCTACTTTCATGCCCCTGATAATTTTTCCAGGTACCATTTGACTCCACTAAATATGTGTTTACTCCATAACTATCCACAGCAAAGGAATATGGGTAGTAATATTGTTGATACATGAAGTACAAGACATTCTCACTTGCACAACTTTCCCAGTTGTGCTGGCAGTTGCTGACAGTTGTAAAAACTTTTTGTTGTCATAAGCAGAGACAGCTCCAAAGGCACGTAGGAAATAAATGTATGCTATAATAATAACATGATGCCATTAAAAAAAAATCTTTCCAGCTTAGGGCTACATTTAAACCTTCAGGTACAGTTCATGAAACTTATAATGTGGGAGAGCGAGTACTGGTAGTATCTTTGAGGGTCTCTAGGGAAAAAGACTCTGGGATATTGCTATCATTTTTACCATCTTGCTAACTGAATCACAGTTAGTGCCTTGGTTATTACACCTAAGAGAATGACTTAGTACCGTCTAGGTTGAAATAAAGGACAAAGTGAGATTCTTCTATTGTAGGGAGGTAGAACAAATTCAGGACACACAAAGGAAAAGACATTCTATTCAATCTCAAGCTTTTAAAAATGGAGAACTAAATTAATCAGAATATGCAGTCCTCTACTATGGCCATATAAATTAATTGAGCATACATTTCAACTAAAATGAACACACATGGAAATTTTTGTACAGTTAGATACCATCTTCTAAAATATATTCATGTTTTCTTTTTACAAAAATGCAAAACCAGGGCCTCCCTGGTGGCGCAGTGGTTGAGAGTCCGCCTGCCGATGCAGGGGATACGGGTTCGTGCCCCGGTCTGGGAGGATCCCATATGCCGCGGAGCGGCTGGGCCCGTGAGCCATGGCCGCTGGGCCTGCGCGTCCGGAGCCTGTGCTCCGCAACGGGGGAGGCCACAACAGTGAGAGGCCCACATACCGCAAAAAGAAAAAAAAAAAAAAAATGCAAAACCAAAAGCAAAATGAAACAGGCAGAATATTTTATACAAAAGCAAAGTTGCACTTGAAAATGAGAGGTTAATGTGCCACAGTCTGCATCATATTTTTTCTCTCTCAGTCACTTGAGTTGTAAAATTGTAACATGCCGTTGAAGTAATTCAACCAAATAAAGTAAAAGTAATATTGATGAAACCCGCTTTCATTTTTACTGACTCATAAACATTAAAGTGTAAATATGCAGACTTCTTTTCAAACCCTGTAGCTGGAACTGAATGTTCTGACTTTAAATATCTGGAAAGGAAATATAAACTTGAACCTGAAATATAAAACTGTCACTGTGTTTTGATGATGAAACTTTGAGCCCTTTGATAATGCCCTATTTTGCTCAGAAATTGTAATTTTTATTCCTTTTCCTTATGTAACTAATTTTTGTATTTGTTCCCTAGTGTGACCCCCATTTATTTATTTATTTATTTATTTATTTATTTTATTTATTTATTTTTTGCGGTATGCGGGCCTCTCACTGTTGCGGCCTCCCCCGTTGCGGAGCACAGGCTCCGGACGCACAGGCTCCGGACGCGCAGGCTCAGTGGCCATGGCTCAGGGGCCCAGCCGCTCCGCGGCATATGGGATCCTCCCAGACCGGGGCACGAACCCGTATCCCCTGCATCGGCAGGCGGACTCTCAACCACTTGCGCCACCAGGGAGGCCCCCCCATTTATTTTTAAACTAATTGTTAAGTGACGTCTATTTGAAGTAGTTCAGTGTGGAATGAGGAGATGAAACCTATGGCTCCTCAAAGTCAATTCTGGCATGTGATTTTGCATTTATTTGCTAAATTACCATAGTCTGAGACATGGTTAAAAGATGAAAATGCCACTGGGATACTATTCTTAAGTACTTTTCAAATGAATCTTGATGATTAGGACTTTTAAAACACTTGAAATGTGTTTAAAAATAACTAAACTGGGATACTTCATAGGAAGGAGCTGAGGGTACTGGGACCAGCGCTTTTAACTGAAATAGGTGACCATTTGACTTTTAAGTCAAGAAAATAAAAGCAGCTGTGCTTGATCATTATTTACTCAGCACTGGAGGCAATAATCAAGTTCCTCAAATCAATTACACCATTGAAGAGTAATGGCAGGGAGCAGAGGCTTTATCAGCAAACCTGTGTATTTTGTATCAGTATGTCTCTTTGTATTTTTAGACATAAATCTTTACCATAGAGTTCGTGTCCAGACAACATTCTCTCCTCCCTCCAGGTCTTGACAACGCAGTAGGATTTGTGGATTTTGAGTACCTGAGGGAAAAATTATAATGTGAGTAAAAATTGATATTATTACATTGTAAGAAGACTTACACTTTAAAAAATATATATCTTCACTTCAGACTAGTGGAGTATTTGGACAAACAGTTTAGGAGAAAAGGGCCTTATCTGTATCAAATTCTATTTTATATTGTGTATGGATATTAATATAGATAGCTGGGAATGTTGATCAATTTTATAATGCATGCTTTTGCAAATATATTTTATATATTAATGTATAATAGATATTATTAGCAAGCAATGGTACTTCTATTTTACAGCTCTTCATATCAAATCAGGAATGCTGTATTTTGACTCATGCCAGATTAGAAAACAGCAATATTTTCTGTTGTTTTCTCAGTAAAAACTCATATTTCCTGTTTTGAAAGTTGTCAAAGTGAACTTAACATCAAATTTTTTAGATAACATATTTTCCAACATTAATTCAGACTAATATTTTTACTGTGTTTTAATACTGAATATAAACTTCTGAATGATATGGAGAAAGAATAAAAGGACATGAAAGTTATTGATTGCAATATGAATATAGCTCTCAACAAGCATGTCCTCGAGAAATACAAAACTAAATAGAAGTCGGAGCACAGAATATCTCTATTTTCTCATCTTTAACCTATTTCAAATTGATAGATAACATGATGCCAAAACTATGAATAGTTCATGTAGTGAGATACACTTGGATTGCATAGTGAGTAGGACCATGGCTGATGGATTTTATTGTATAAAATGTGGTGCAGTTTTGCTCTTATTGTTATTTAACTTGAAGGCCATCACAAAATAGTAAATATGAAAAGATTTGAAACATTACTAAATGCTCAGTTCTAGTTGGTAATTATACATTTAGCTTAAGCTTGATGCAAGTTATATTTCCCCCGAGTAACCAGGCATAGAGCATGGAGGGTCACTTACATTTAAAAAGTGACAAATTGAAATAATCATTTAAGCTTGTTAAATTTATAATATGTTAAAGTCAAAGGCCATCTAATTCAATATGAGTGTACTAACCATGAAAGACACACCACACCCATTTTAAAGCCTTATAAAATAATATTTTTTGTCATTTACTTAAAGATTTAGTAGTAAAAAGTATGTGTATTGTTTGTGTATGTATACATATCTCTCTCCATAATAGGCCATTTGAAATGTCTACACAATTATAAAACTTATCATTGTAATTTTTTAATCATTTTATTTGATTTCACTATATTGTGCTATTGTGCATATTTTATAGTTACTGAAGGCCTAATCCTTGCTTTGTCTACTGCGTTGTACATGGAATAGTTATATTGGGTAATTTGTATATACTTGTTCTTCTCATGCCATATAGTTGCTTGCTAAAATTATACATTTAATGTTTGCTTGAGCCATTAAGTTTTGTGAATGTTATCTTGTTGAAAGTCATTATTATAATAAGTGGATATCATCCTATCATTTCCATCCCTGAATAGAGGATATCATTATGAGAATTTTCCAATGGATGATCTAAAAAAAAATCTAATTATTTTTGTGTGAAGGAAATGCAAAGGGATTTGCATTCTCAAGTGATGGATATCACTGATATATAAAACTGTCTTGCTTTTGCTTTATTTGAGATCTTATTTTGGTCTCAAAAGAAAAGCAAGTTTCAAAAGCAAAGGAAAAACTATTTATCTACATTAATAGATATGTGTTGTGATTATTAGGCCATTCAAAAACCAGTGACTTTATTTCTCAATGCCCAAGGATAGAGAAGACAGCAAAGTATATGCTGATGATATCAATAATCTTTCATTTAAAAAACTAGAAGTTTGGAAACCAGAATAACACATGATTCGACACATATTATCAAGAGGCATTATGCATTTATCCTCAGGTCAAAAATAATGTTAATGCTCTTTGTTTTGAAAGTATTATGTTCACATGGGTATTTATATACTATATCCCATAATATAGTCAGATGTTTAAATTGTCAGAAGTCAATTAGCAGTGTCCTCTAAAAGGGAAGATTCAAGTTTAACTGAACTTACGTTTTGAACTTCACTGTTCTTAGTTGACTTCACAAATGTTTTAGTTGAAAAGCTCTATGCACAGACATTGTGCCTGGGTGGGTCAAAAACTAAGTGCAACACCTAACATATGTTTGAATTTTGGCTTTAGGTAAAGAAACGACAGCCTCCTAGATAAATAGGAGATAATATCTGGTGGGATGATATATTTCTGCAGGAATTCAATAAGTATTTACACATAGGCACACACAGAAACACAGTTTTACAGATCAACTAAATTGGGAAGCTCTTGGTTAAACAAAGGCAGATGAGTTTCTTTGCAACAAGAATTCTCAGATACTATTACTACAGTAACTTAAACTGTCTGAATCCAAGATATGTATATATTAGGTAAGGTATTCCAAAGTGAATTGGCCATAGAAACAATTTTTCATGGAGTATCACACAGGATTATCATTCTCTGAAATCTTAAAGAAATAGTATAAATATTTTTTATTGTTATTAGATCCAACTAGCACTTTGAAATTTCATTTTACTAAAATTCTCATTAATATTTATCATTTTTTTACCACTTCAATATTGGCTCCTAGGACATTGTGTTCTCCTTCCCATTGTATTCTTCCATTCACGGGGGAAATGAATACAGTCTTTTTTTTTTTAGGCAATTCACCAAAAAGCTGATTCATCCTCCCCTTATCATAATTCTACCTTACAGTATTAGGCAAACTTTTTCTTTTTCCCTTAAAAAATGGAGGAAAATGATGACTAGCAAAATATGAGGAGAGGCATTTTGCTGGGAGGTAGAGTTCAGTTTGGGGTTACAAGGGTCCCACAGAGTACCCATGCTCCTGATAAAACTACCTCCCCCCAACTTTGACATTTCTCACATCAAGACTGAAGGTGGGGGAATCTGAGAATCCCCCATGTGTATGGTGAAACCACCACTTCTTCTGATCCCCAACCTTCTTGTTCCAGAACCACAAACTTTCTGAAATATCACTCCATAGAAGACCATAACTAGAGCTGATTATCACATCCCAGAAAGAAACCATAAAAATTAATCCTAATACTCTCTGTACAGTTCAAGACGCCCCTTCCTTAATCATCTAAATTCTTGAAGACACAGGGCTCTGTACATCCACTGAAATGACTCATTCTCTCACAATTTAAACTCTTTCAGTAATCACTGAATAAAGAAAATTCCCTATATCCTCCTTGTGGCTCAATGTTTCTTCCACTTCTCATTCTAACTGATATCTAGGTATCTAAGTATACTGTTTCCACACTAGGACTCTCAAGTCGTCTTTCACTCACACACCAAGCAGCAGTGGTCCTGGAGTTAGGATAGATTTTCACCCCTCCTCATATCAAACAAGCAAATGAATAACAAACGTATCAGGGGGATATCTGAATGTTTTTCCTAATGGTTGTAAACACCTACCAAAAATATCATTGATGTTTTATCAACTTGCTTATTACCTTTTTTCCACCAGTACTTGTATTATTATATTATATTATTATTCTTAGTGTTGTCCATCAATACCCATATAGACAACCTATGCAACACATTATAATTTTAGTTTTGTACTTTGCTCACCTCCAATAATTTTGTCCTACACTTCACCTCAATCACCCATTTCCATCATCATTCTTTCTAAACATTATCATTACCAATGTCTGGACCACGTCCAAAATCTTAAATAAAGCCATCCCTGTGTCTTGCTCATATTTTCATATTAAAATATGAACTCTTCAAGAACTCCAACTCTCCAAATTATTTGTTTCTACCATGACCTCTACCCACTGAAGCCAGTAATTCACTGTTGATCTCCTTACGTTTGAAGTTACTAACACACAAGCGAATCTGACTGATGTCACTCTGAATATGACCACAAAAGCTTAAGAGAGTCCTCAAAGACACATACTACATTTCCCTACAGTGTATTTTCCATGTCTTTTCTCTTTGCTAACAACTCTTCACCTCTTCCACCCCAACCAATTGCTTTCAGCAGTACTCAGAATTGCATTTGGTTTCAGGTTACCAAAAAAATGGAATACATTGAACTGATTTTATCCATAGCCTTACTCTCTTGAAGACTGCCCAATTTGACTCTATTAAAACTATTCTTGTCAGTGTCACCACTGACCTCCACCTTGAGGTATTCAATGGCAAATTTTCACTATCTTCTCTCTGTTTTATCTTGTCTGACATTCTGAATCTGCAGAAGCATATAATCACTCTCTCTTGAAATACTTTGTTCACTCAGCTACTGTGACTCACATTTGTGTGTATGTGTTTTTCTACCTCACTGGCCATTCTTTCTCAGTTATTTTTACTGGATAATTCTTCTTTTCCCATCTCTAAAAGTTGGGGACTCCCCCAACTTTATGTCAAATAATCTTTTATCCTTCTATAGTCACAACTATATCACATGATTTAATTACCATATATAAAATGATGACACACAAATTTGTGATTACAGTTTCAGCTTTTCCCCTGAAATAAAGACTGTCATATCCAACTGACTTATTGGTATTTCTTCATGGATCTTACTAGGAACCTCAAACATAAAATACCCCAAATTAAACTTTTGATTACCTAAACCCATGCCTCCTATGGTGTAACACATTTCAGTAAATATTATAATCATTCACCCAGTTGTTCAAGCCAGAAACCTTAGAGTTATCTTTTACCTCTCTATTATACTCATACTCCATATTTATCATTAGAAAATACTTTGATTCTGCCCCTTCAGAGGATGCCATGAATCTGATGACTCTTCATCCACACTCCCTCCATTGTCACTTTTATCCAGGCTCCATTATGTCTTGCCTTTATTTTGCAATAAAGCCTATACTTATGTCTATGCTTCTATTCTTACTCTTTCATTATATTTATTGTATAGTCTTTTAAAACATGAGTCAGATCATGTTTCTTTCCAGCTTAATATCCTCCAATGGCTTTTTGCTGGTTGACTGTATCAATAAGTGTGAATAGTACATATTGATGAATAGATCAGACACAGACATAATTTAGCCAAATTAAACAAGATTTGTATGTCTAAATGATTCACGGAGAAGTCAGTAGAGTCAGGAGTCACAGTAGAAAGATGAGAATCATAGTACAAGAGATCTGACTGTAAGCTTTAAGGTCATAGAAATCTGCCAATTTGAAATTTAAAATGTCGGTGAATGACTTAGAGTCATAACACACCTCCTTGATGTTTAACAATCTTCAATAAGGCTTATAGCTACATGAAGCTGGAGCAGCCCAGCATATAATCTTTAGGATACTTATCTCTATTCATTCACCTGGGCCAGAGTCATCACTTCATTCTTAGAAATAGAAATGTATTTGCTAGAGGACAGTATATAATCTTTAGGTATAAACGACATGGTCATTTCTGATCTTCAGACGTTTCATCTAACAGCTTAGTCTATCTTTCCTTAACCAAGCTGAGGAACTGGACTTGGTTTTCTCCAAACCTGTCTGAAATCATACTCTAGGATTTATCCAGCACTTGCCATCACACTTAATATAGAATCTAAATTCTTTACTAATGTCTATAAAATCCAACTAAACCTAATCCCTGACTACCTCTCTGAACATTTTTATTACAATCTTCACCTTTTTTTTAGTGTGCAACAGGTACCCTGATTTCCAATCTTACCCTCAAACATACTGTGAACTCCCTGGTGTCAGAGCTTTGTACATTCTTTTCTCTCTACTATAATGTTCTTCCTCCAGAAATCCACATGACTTACCCCTCGCTCCACTGAGTTTTGGCCCATTGTCAGTTCCTCAGAGAGACCTTCTCCTACTACCCAATCTGAAAGGTATTCCCACTTCCCTCTACCTTACACTTCTTTCATTTTTCTTCATAGAACTTGTTAGTTTCTGAGATTTTTTTCTTCTTTATTTATTTGTTGTTTTTGCTGAATGAATAAAAATAATTTATGTAATTAAGTATATGTGTGTATTTACCTGAAATGTCAAAATATGAAGAACATTTAATAACAAAACCCTATTAAGCTTTTAGTTTAATTGAGAAAGCTCAAGGTTTTGTTGTTTCACTTCACTTTTTAATGAGTATCACAACTGTGTTGCTTTAATTAAAAAGCAGTTTAAATGTATGTAACCAAAGTTGTTTACCCTGCCAGCCTATTCTGACAAGTTAGTAATTTCAAATTCATTCATCTAAAATGGAAACCAGTATGATATTTAATGAAATCAAAAGGTTATTTGGCTTGAAAAGCTCAAAATAAATGAAAGCATTCCTAAGAACTAAGAGAATAAGGACTCTTAAGAAGGAAATGTATGCTTTTTTCTGATATCTGTGTTTTCAACTGAAGTGCAATTCTTCCTTTGTCTCACCTTTGGGGAATCAAAAATGAGAACAAGAAAAAAAAAAAGTGTGATAGTGTACGTAGTTTGCTCTTGAAAACTTATTAAATTCGAGAAAACAAGACTCAAAATAATTGAAAATGCTCATTTTCAATTTGTCTTGTTTCTACTAGTGGATGTTACCATTGACAAAGTAAAATGTGAAATTAACAAATAATATGATGTATTTCTAATATGTGCTTTTTAGCTGTAAATCATTTAAGTCTTTTACATTGGTAGTATCCTCCCTTTCTCCCCCGCCACACACATACACACACATATAGATGTGTGTTTAACAAATATAATGTATATACAAAAACATAGTTTTCTGAATTTCCAAAAAATGTACCATTGATAGAATTACAAATAAATTCCATGATCAGGGAGCATAGTTTTTGAAAGGCTTTCTCTATTTTTACATCTTACATTATTAGTATGGCATATTTGTCACAATTAATGAACCAATATTAATACATTAATATTAAAGTTCATACTTAAGATTTCCTTAGCTTTTACCCACTGTCCTTTTTTCTTTATTGCAAAGTCCCATCTAATTAGGATACCAAATTATATTAAAAACTTTGTGTCTCCTTAGCCTCTTTTTGTCTGTGATAATTTCTCATATTTTCATATCATTGATGACCTTGAGAATTTTGAGGAGTGGTGGTTAGGTATTTTATAGAATGTCCCTCAGTTGGGATTTTTCTGGTATTTTATCATGATTATACTGAGGTTGTGTTTCAGGGGAGAAGATCACAGACATGAAGTGCCATTTTCATCATATCATATATCAAGATACATACTATAGACATGACTGAATTACTGCTTCCATTTTGTTTTCTTTGTTAGCTTGTTTATTGTGATAAAATACATATAAAATATACCATTATTATAATTTTTTCCAGCTTTATTGAGATAAGATTGGCAAATTAAAAATCATATATATATTTAAGTAATATGTAATTTTTTAAAAGATGTACAGATGTGATGATTTAAATACATTGTGAAATCCTTACCATAATCAATTTAATTAATACATCCATTACTTCACATGGTTATCTTTTTTCCTTTTTTTTTCTTTTTGCTGCAGAGAACACAAGATCTGTATACACTCATAGCAAATTGCGAATATACAATATAGTGTTATTAACTATAATCACCATGCTGTACATTAGATCCCAAGAATATATTCATCTTATAACTGAAACTTTGTGCACTTTGAACAACATCTCTCTATTTCTCCAGCACCCTAGCTCCTGGCAACCAACATTCTACTCTGGTTGTATGAGTTTGACATTTTTAGATTTCCCATATAAGCGAGATCATATAGTATTTGTCTTTCTGTGTCTGGTATATTTCATTTAGCGTAACTTCCTCCAAGTTTATCCATGTTGTCCCAAATGGCAGAATCTCCTTCCTTTTAAAGGCTGAATAATAATATATTAAATATATATACACACATATAGATATATAGATATATATAATTATAGCTATAGATATATATACCTTTATATGTAGATATCTAGATCTAGATCTAGATGTCTCACACATGTTCTTTAACTATTCATCCATATATGGATACTTTGGTTATTTCCATATCTTTGCCACTGTATATAATGTTGCAATGGACATGGGAGTACAAATATTTTTTTCAGATAGTGATTTTAATTCTTTTGAATATGTACTCAGAAATGGAACTGCTGGATCAGCTGGTAGTTCAACTTTTAATTTTTTGAGGAAATTCTGTACTATTTTCCTTAATGGCTGTGCCAATTTACATTTCCTTAATGGCTATTTCAATTTATATTTCCACCAACAATGTACAATGTTCCCTTTTCTCTGCACTCTTGCCAACACTTATTATCTCTTACCTTTTTTTTTTTTTTTTTTTGCGGTATGCGGGCCTCTCACTGTTGTGGCCTCCCCCGTTGCGGAGCACAGGCTCCGGACGCGCAGGCTCCGGACGCGCAGGCTCAGCGGCCATGGCTCACGGGCCCAGCCGCTCCGCGGCATATGGGATCCTCCCAGACCGGGGCACGAACCCGTATCCCCTGCATCGGCAGGCGGACTCTCAACCACTTGCGCCACCAGGGAGGCCCCTATCTCTTACCTTTTTGATAATAGCTATCCTAACATGTGTGAGGTAACATCTCATTGTGGTATTCATTTGCATTCCCCTAATAATTAGTGATGTTGAATACCTTTTCATATATGTGTTGGCCATTTGTGTGCCTTCATTGAAGAAATGTCTATTTAGGACCTTTGCCTAACTTTTCATTGGGTTAGTTGTTCTTTCTGCTATTGGGTTGTATGGGTTCCTTATATATGTTGGATATTAATCCCTTATAAGGCATATGGTTTGCAAATATTATCTCCAGTTCTATAGGCTGCCTTTTCATTTTGTTAATTGTTTCTTTTGCTCTACAGAAGTTTTTAGTTTGATGTAGTTCTGCTTGTTTGTTTTTGCTTGTGCTTTTGGTGTTGTACCCAAAAAATCATTGCCAAGACCAATGTCGA
Organism: Mesoplodon densirostris; assembly: GCF_025265405.1. Taxonomy (NCBI): domain Eukaryota; kingdom Metazoa; phylum Chordata; class Mammalia; order Artiodactyla; family Ziphiidae; genus Mesoplodon; species Mesoplodon densirostris. The sequence goes on from NC_082663.1 coordinate 86,655,119, forward strand.
GGCATTTTTTTCTCTGTTTTTTCTAGGAGTTTTATAGTTTTTTTTAAAATATAGTTTTATAGATTATAGTCTTCAAGGTTTTAGGTTTTACGTTAAGTCTTTAATCCATTTCAAGTTAATTTTTTGAGTACTGTAAGTTGGGGGTCCAATTTCATTCTTTTGCATTTGAATATCTAGTTTTTGCAACATCATTTATTAAAGAGACTATCCTTTCCCTGGTGTGTTGTCAGTGTTCTTGTAAAAGATTATTGACCATATATGCATGGTTTTACTTCTGGGCTGTATGGTCTGTTCCATTGATCTATGTTTCTGTTTTTATGCTAGTACCATACTATTTTGATTACTGTTTTTCTGTAATATAGTTTGAACTAATGAAGTGTGATGGCTCCAGCTTTGTTATTATTTCTCAAGATTGCTTTAGCTCTTCTGGGTCTTTTGTGATTCCATACAAATTTTAGAATCAATATTTCTATTTAGTTGAAAACACCATTGGAATTTGGTAAGTGTTACATTCAATCTGTAGATTGCTTTGGGTAGTATGGGCATTTTAAAAATACTAACTCTTCCAATCCATGAACATGACTATCTTTCCATGTTTTTGTGTCTTCTTCAGTTTCTTTCATCAATATCTAACAGTTTTCGGTGTACAAATCTTTTGCCTCCTTCGTTAAGTTTATTTCTAAGTATTTTATGTTTGTTGATGCTATTGTATATGGTATTGTTTTCTTAATTTCTTTGTTGGATAATTCACTGTTGGTGCATAGAAATACAAGTGATTTTTTGTATATTGATTTTATATTCTGTGAGTTACTGAATTCATTTATTAGTTCTAGTGACATTTTATGGAATATTTAGGGTTTTCTACATATAAGGTTATGACATCTACAAAAAGAGACAGTTTAACTTCCTCCTTTCTGATTTGGATGGCTTTCATTTCCTTTTCTTGCCTAATTCATCTGGCTAGGACCTCCAAAAATATGTTGAATAAAAGTGGTGAGATTGGGCATTCTTGTCTTCTTGCTTATCTTAAAGGAAAAGCTTTCAGCTTTTCACCTTTGAGTATGATGTTGGCTGTGGGTTTGTCATATATGGTCTTTATTATGTTGAGGTACATTCCTTCTATTCCTAATTTGTTGAAAGCTTTTATCATGAATGGCTGTTGAATTTTGTCAAATGTGTTTATTTGCATCTATTAAGATGATCATGTGGTTTTTATCCTTCATTATGTTAATGTGGTATATCCCATTTATTGATTTGTGTATGTTGAACCATCCTTGCATTCCAGGAATAATCCTCCTTTCTCATGAGTGTATGATCCATTTGATGTGCTGTTGTATTTAGTTTTCTAGCATTTTATTGAGGATTTTTACATCATTATTTATAAGAGATATTGGTTTGTAGTTTTCATGTAGTGTCTTTTTCTGGCTTTGCTGTACTGGCCTTATAGAATGCATTTGAAAGTGTTCCCTCTTCATTAATTTTTTTGGGAAGAATTTGAAGAGAACTGGCCTCTTTAAATGTTTGTTACAATTCACCAGTAAAGCATTTTAGCCCTGAGCTTTTCTTTGTTGAGTTTTTGATTATCAAATTAACTTTCATGTTAGCCATTGATCTGTTCAGATGATCTATTTCATCATGATTCAGCCATGCTAAGTTGCATATTTCTAGGAATTTTCCATTTCATCTAGATCATTCAATTTGTTTGCATCCTATTTACTTTTTAAAATGTAGACTTTCTGATATTACCCAAATAACTGATGGAAGAACACTTAACAAAAAACTATTTTCAAGAAGTTTAGTGTATTTACAAATCCAGGTTTATATTATCATTTCATTCTTAAGATGGAATATTTTTTAACTGAACCAGTGGGAACCACACTCTTTTGCATAATCGGGTGCAGAACCTTTTTTGGTAGGCATAGATCACTCTCAACTTAGCAAAAAAATGGCACACCTGTTAAATATCAGGTTTGGGTTGAGAAAGGAATGAAAAAAATGAAAGGAAAGAACTTAAATATTTAATTTTGAAATAGTCATACTCAGGCAAATCTAAAAGTTATAGAAACCAAAAACATGGTTCTTATTAAAATCTGACTGTTTTTACTAATAAAGTTATCTTCCCTTTTGGGATTCCACAGAGCTCACAGCGTTTTAACAGTGGTTATAAATATAGTATCTGTTTGCATCTCTTCAGTTCATATCACTAGTTTGAATTGAAATCCCAGTCTTTTTTGCCTTCTTGTACTATTTTTCTTTCTGTTTCGTGCTTAGTGTACTGTTTTGACATATCAATAAAATGTTCAACTTAAAACATTGATAGTTCAGGCACCGGTCTATAAGTCACTAACCTTTCTATGACCACTACCATGGGATTGAGATGAGGGGTGTAATTACTTGGAGATCTTAGAAAGCAGGTCAGTTTAATCAGCAATCTCCCTTTATCAATCATGACTTCATTAAAATAAATTTTAAAAAGCATCTCTCTACATGAAAATCTTTCAGATGATGGTTAAAGGCACAAAATATTCAATAAAACTGACTTGGAAAGAGATGCAGTGGAAAGTGTGTTCATCAAACTCTTTAAATTACCTTCACTGCTAGAACTATTCTCCCTTTGATTTCACACACTAAGGTTTTATAGATATGTTTAGCTAGCTATATTCTAGATCTATTCTGTGCAATAACATAGACAGTAGTCAAATTAGGACTATTTAAATTTAAATTAATTAAAATTAAATAAAATTTGAAATTTAGTTCCTTAGTCCAAATAGTCATATTTCAAGTGCTCAGTTGCTGCACTTGGGTTGTGGCTGTTGTTATGGATAGTGCAAATATAGAAAATTTCTATCATCTCATAAATTTCTATTTGATGGTATTGCTTTAGACCTTAGTGGCTAATTAGATAAATTTTCTTTTTATTCACAGTATCTCAGTGAGGCTCTTCCCCAAGATGCCACTGGTCACATATAATCCTCACTCCACATGTTGGATAAATCTCCTCTAAAGGTGCATTTTTTCTTTTTATACCCTCTTAGGCTCTCTTCCCCCAAGCAACTCAGGGGACTTCAGCTTTAGGCATTTTCACTCCCTACATTGTTACCACTTTTTAGGCAGAGCATTGTTGTAACTATGGATTCAGAATGGGGGACAAAGTAAGACTCTTTGCTGTTCTGTGACTCTGAAGAGAAATATTAAACTGAATAGAATGTAGGTGTCAACATAAAAAAGATACTGTTCATATATGTTTCTTTGCCATTGTCCCTCACCTTGCTCCTACTGTACATGAGCTTTCTTGCAAACGGCTCATGATAGAGGTTTAAAAGATTTGATTCTGGAGGTGCAGCCCTGTTTTGTGATAAAAATAAGCCTTAGTATATTTTTCTTTGCTTTATCTGTTTTTATGTGGGCAGCAGATAAATTCCAGAATTCCTAAGAGGTGTTATAATGGAATAGCGGGTTGAGCTGCCAGCAGTGTTAGTATTTCAAGATAAAACCGTAATGCCATGAATCTTTATATCAAATGTTGTGTTGCAAATGAAACACTATCTACTCCATGTAAAATCAGCTTCTCAGCCCTATCTTTTTTTTTTTTTTTCTTTTTGCGGTATGTGGGCCTCTCACTGTTGTGGCCTCTCCCGTTGCGGAGCACAGGCTCTGGACGCGCAGGCCCAGCGGCCATGGCTCATGGGCCCAGCCGCTCCGCGGCATATGGGATCCTCCCAGACCGGGGCACGAACCCGTATCCCCTGCATCGGCAGGCGGACTCCCAACCACTGCGCCACCAGGGAGGCCCTCAGCCCTATCTTTGAGCCATTTTTCTTTGATTCCACAGTGTCAGTGAATGGCTTAGGTAACCCACTTCTTTCCCTCCTTGAGCCTGCATGGATGAATTATTTCAGCATTGTTTTATGAAAGGGATATTGACTCACTTACTGTAAAGAGAAAAAAATATAATTAAACCTTGATAAAGTGTTTGTCACTCTGACTCATAGAAGACAGGCTTGTGTCTTACTTGTCTTGAATTGACAGGAATAAGCTAAGGATTGGTAATTTTAAAGGTCAAGAGTAATATGAAGACATGGGGATATGAATGCTTTCAGTTCACTAAAGGAGTTACAGAAGATTGCAAATTTATTATATATTATGAAGCCATACCCATTGGCTCTGAAACGTGATTATTTTAGGAGTCACCTACATTATCATAGACACACTAACATCCTAGGAGAATCCTAATGCAGTACCTTTGGAGAAATGTACCACCATGGGTACATCAGGTACACGAATATGCCTGATTCAGTGTGTTACACTGTGATTTGGATTTATAGCTTGTTGGTTTTTTTTTTTTTTTTTTTAATTTATTTATTTTTGCTGTGTTGGGTCTTCGTTTCTGTGCGAGGGCTTTCTCTAGTTGTGGCAAGCGGGGGCCACTCTTCATTGCGGTGCACGGGCCTCTCACTGTCACGGCCTCTCTTGTTGCAGAGCACAGGCTCCAGACGCACAGGCTCAGTAGTTGTGGCTCACGGGCCTAGCTGCTCCGTGGCATGTGGGGTCCTCCCAGACCAGGGCTCGAACCTGTGTCCCCTGCATTAGCAGGCAGATTCTCAACCACTGCACCACCAAGGAAGCCCCTGGGTTTTTTTTTTTTTTAAATACCTTTAACTGAACAAAATAAAAATAAAAGTCCCTTCCTACAAAGTTAAGATAGCTTGCAAATGAGTCACAGTTTGCTTCCTTAATCTTTCTTTGATTCAGAATCTTCATTTTTTTCCCCCAAAATAGACTGACTTACAGATAAGGTTTATGACTTAACAATTGCTAAACCTGAAAAAATAGCCTTCACAAAAGAGTGACAACCAAAGTAAAACCTGTCACTGAAAACATTAAAAAGATTAGGAGAAAAAAGTGTTCAGGTGTGGGGGACTGAGAGAAAGATTCAGAAAGACTTTTGGTCCTTCCAGTCTAAAGGCCATTGTGAAGTTAAAAAGTCAGGAGATAAATGCTAAACCTCACAAAATAAAAATGCTAAAGGATAGCTCAGTTGACCAGGATGGGAATTAAAATATAAGAAGTAGATGGAGTAAGTACAGCAAATGGTATCAAAATAAAAAGAGAGACCACCAGAGTGAGGAATTCAGGAAAATCAGTTATGCCATGACAAAATTAGTTGTTTGCCAAGGCTGCAACATCTCAGTGTTTCTATGTGAACACTGACTAGCTATTGAGACCTTAGAAATCACATTGAGGCATCTAAGTCCAATATTATATTTCTAACGGTCTTAACTTTTCTGAGTGATGGATTCTCTTCAGAGTGTGATGAAATCATGTACCCTCCTTTCCTGAACAATGAACTGGTCTCATGTACACACATAAACTCCTAATCCCTATTCTATATTAATACCTTCTGTAGCATCTGTGGTTTGTCTTCCAGTCTTTGCCATTATAATTCCAGTGAGCTACATTTCATTATTATATGTAGCAGCCCTTGCTCCTGACACATCTATTTGCAATAAATAATTTATTACTCTGAGGGTAAACATGCCCACATGTAAACTAAACTGGTAGCTCTAGGTTTGCTGTCTTGAACAAAAGAGAGCAAATCTCTTCTACCTGGTGGTCCTTTTCATATTACAAGATAAAACTTGTGTTCCTTGTACTGGCTTCCCTAGACTAAATTCTTCACATCTTTAGACTAGTTAAAAGGATACTTTCTAGAAAAGGAAGTTTCAGGTTGTTAAATTGACATTCAGCACCTTTCAAATCCCATATAAAATTAATAATTCTAATCTAGCTTGCAATATTATCACTAACCCTATAAGTTCTACTTCATGCAAATTGGTCTCTCCATATGCTGTAGACTTTCCCATCTTTATGCTTGTGTGCTTACCCCTGCCTAGAATTAACGTTCAATGCCTGCCTCTTCAAATCCTACCCAATCTTTATAATACTGGTAACGTATATGTAGTGCTCTGTATGTGAAATATTTCAAGTTTTACATGTGTTATATTATTTAACCTTACAAGAAAATCTGTGAATAATATTATTATTACCAATTTTATAAACAGGGAGTGTGATGCATAGTATGTTGAAAGCACACAAAGTGATAAACCCACACGATTTCACTTTTAACTGCCTTGTTGGCCTCAAAACCTCCTTCATATAGTACATCATAAAATAATTTTTTGTAGTAAGCTGATCTTTTAGGGGGCAATAACCAAGGTCATAACATCTCTAGCTAAGCTAATCTATGGAATTGTATTGGAAAATTTATCTACAGTATTGCTGTATTAAAAGGGAGCATTCATAGATTGAATATGGGAAAGGCAGCCAAGATTTTAGGACTTGGGGTTTTGTAATCATGTGTTCAAAATAGGAGAACTAGGCTTGGAAATGACTGAAAAGTGAGCAGGATTCACAACCACGAGGATTACAGAATAAAACAAATGGGTACATTAGGGCTTCTCAGAACAAAAGCATATATACAAAACCAGCTGCATTTTCATTTATGGGTCAGTATGCTCAAAAGGGAGCAAATAAAAATGCCAGGTATTACAGGATTGTAAAACTAAATTACCTACTTTATATTGTTGACTGGCATCTATTAGTAGTTTGGACATGTATTAAGAGCACACCTAATAAATTATAATTGAGCTCATATGAACAAACTCAGAATCAATATGGGAGTGGATCTTAGAAGGGCACAGATACCCCGTGCTTGGCTCTGCCCTCTGAGATGTATTTCCTTTTCTTTAAGAAATGGGTATATTTAAGCAGATAGATTTTTAGTCTAATTTCTGTAAAAAGTTGAAGGTCTAGAAACTTCTTTCCATTTTGACTTGTTTGTGATACATTTTGTCCAAGAGCATACAGTTATCTTAAAAAATTCTTAGTTTTCTATGAGTCTAATCATGGCTTATTCCATGCTCCAAAAACCATAACCATAAATCTCTTTGGGCTTCTTAGACTCTGTGGAACAATATCTACAGAATTCATAATAGTTGTTTTCTTTTCTTGTTTAAAGTTCTTGTATTCAGACATTAACTTTGAATTAATGTTTGAAACCTTTGAATTCTAAGGTTTTAACAAAGTATCTTACAGCAGTGTTCTTGAATGATCCATACTCTGAAGTCATTTCTTTGAGAGTCTTGTTTTTGTCAGGTGGAATAGGTTTGAGAATGAGATTTTTAAATTCTTTTTTGGTGAAGTATAGTTGCTGTACAGTATTATATAAGTTACAGGTGTACAATATAGTGATTCATAGTACTTTTTTTAAAATTTAATTTTGGCTGCATTGGGTCTTGGTTGTTGTGCACGGGCTTTCTCTAGTTGTGGCAAGTGGGGTCTACTCTTCCTTTTGCTGCGCAGGCTTCTCCTTGCAGTGGCTTCTCTTGTTGTGGAGCGTGGGCTCTTGGTACACACGCTTCAGTAGTTGTGGCTCATGGGCTCTAGAGCACAGACTCAGTAGTTGTGGCGCATGGGCTTAGTTGCTCTGCAGCATATGGGATCTTCCCGGACCAGGGCTCAAACCTGTGTCCCCTGCATTGGTAGGTGGATTCTTAACCACTGCACCACCAGGGAAGCCAGATTCATAGTTCTTAAAGGTTATACTCCATTTATAGTTATTATAAAATATTGGCTTATTCCCCTTGTTGTACAGTATAGCCTTGTTGTTGTACAGTATAGCCTCCCCCCTGTTGCCCCTCTCCTCACAGGTAACCACTATTTTGTTCTCTATATCTGTGACTCTGCGTCTTTTTGTCATATTCATTAGTTTGTTGTATTTTTTAGATTCTAAATGTAAGTGATATCATGTCAAATTTGTCTTTCTCTGTCTGACTTATTTCACTTAGCATAATGCCCTTCATGTTGTTACAAATGGCAAAATTTCATTGGCTGAGTAGTATTCCATTGTGTGTGTGTTTATATATATATATATGTATACCACATCTTCTTTATACATTCATCAGTTGGTGGACACATAGTTTGCTTCCCTATCTCAGCAGTTGTAAATAATGCTGCTATGAACATTGGGGTGCATGTATCTTTTTGAACTGGTGTTTTTGTTTTTATCAGACATACACCCAGGAGTTGAATTGCTGGATCATATGATAGTTCTATTTTTAGCTTTTTGAGAAACTTGTTTTCCACAGTGTCTGCCCCAGTTTACATTCTCACCAACAGTGTACAAGGGTTCCCTTTCTCCACACCCTTGCCAGCATTTGTTATCTGTGTTCTTTTTGATGATAACCATTCTGATAGGTGTGAGGTGATAACTCATGGTTTTGATTTGCATTTCCCTGATGATTAGTGATGTGGAACATCTTTTCATCTGCCTGTTGGCCATGAGTTTTATTTTTTGACCCCAAAATTCTTAGATGCTCTATATTTCCTCTAAATTCTACTTGAAAACTAAATAGTATGTTTTCCCCTTTCTTTCTCTTTTCCTGTATGTACCTCTGTTTTTCTCCTCCTGTGCAGCTAAATGATGCCAATCAACTCTTTACGTGTTCTTCTATTACTTTACCACTACAAAAACTGCTTAATCATCCTTTAGCCTCCATTGTGAGTTTTCTCACTGTCTTTTTAACTTTCTCTAACAGATTGTTCACCATATGTCCACCCAGTGCCCATCACAGATTCAGTGCCCTATGTTTAATTTTTCTGAAGGGTTGCATCCGAGATTTAGACTCTAATTTATGTTTCAGCTACTTATACTTAGAACAACAACCATTTATTTGCTTGCTGTTCTACAGTCTAGGCTGAGCTCAATTGGACAGTTTATTTCCTGATTTAATCTGGGGTCACTTTGCACAGGTTCAGCCATCTAATCACTCTCCTAGAGCTGAGTGATCCAAGGCCAGAGCCACGTAACCGGAGGTTAGCTGGGGCTGTAGGTCAGGGTACCTTAGTTCTCCTCCACATGGTCTCTTTTGAAGAATAGCCCAGGTTTTGTACACAAGGGTGGCAGTGTTTCAAGCAAACCATCACCAATTCAGAAGTGCTTATCAAGCCTCAGTTTCTGTCATTTTTGCTGATGCCTATGGGCCAAATCAAATCACAGGGCCAAACCCATGTAAGTAAACAGATACTAAGAGGTCTGATACATTATTGGACGCTAATGTAATAATCTACCAAATTTTATCTATAGATATTTGGGCAATGGGTAGTAATATTTTTTTCTGAATTGCATATCTCACCTACAATGAGATTATATTAGCTCTGTAATAAAAATATATTAAATAATAAAAAATGAATTGTCTTTCCTGTGCAATCATGTTATTTCTAAGTCAGAAGCAATACTTTATACTTTAAAACATTTAAATTTTATACTTTATAATATATATTGTTAAAAATTATAATTTGTTTATAGATTATCAAAGCAATGAAAGCACATTTCCAATATTATGCTGATGATATTTAATAATGTTCATATTTACTTTTTTGCTCTCTTCACCTATATTGTAGCAGAGTGTCTTATAACACAAAAATGTTTATAAATAGCAAATGCATTTTAATTTCAATTTTGCTTAAATAGTGTACTTATAAAGAACAGGAACACAGATATTTAGGAAAATTCATGCTTGATCATTTTATTCAGTATTTATCTGATACTTAGCTGATATGTTTCAAAATAAAATTCATACCATCATTCAAGTTTACTTTATTTTCAGGCTTTCAAGAGCATGGTTTCTCAATTAAATATTCTCCAAGATATTCACCATGCACAATAATTTTAAAAGATCACACTTCCAGTGCACTATAACTGTCTAACATTTTTATAACAACTTGGTTAGCTTCAACTAGAAAGATGTCATTTTTTAAAATAGAATAACAAATAACACAAAATCTTTATGCCTTCAGGTGCTTAGAGGAAGAGTAGCTAGCATAAAATCTATGTACTCTTCTCTATCTTCTCATAATGCAAATGGTTCTAGTCATATAAAAATTTGGTAAATTGCCAAATCCTTTTTTTAAGCATGGCAAATAAAATATTTTGATGATCACCTCTTGCTCCTCCATTCACTATGTAGAAGACTTTTGAGGTCACATAGACTTTATTATGTTTATTTCACCATTCTTGTGGGCATTAATACAATAATTTCTTGTTTAAACTAACCACCTCCATCTCTTCCTATAGGCTTTTTTTAAAAGTTTTTTAATATAAATTTACTTATTTATCTATTTATTATACTTTGGCTATGTTGGGTCTTCGTTGCTGCACGCAAGCTTTCTCTAGTTGCAGTGAGCAGGGGCTACTTTTCCTTGCAGTGCATGGGCTCATTGCGGTGGCTTCTCTTGTTGCGGAGCACAGGCTCTAAGTGTGTGGGCATCAGTAGTTTTGGCACACGGGCTCAGTAGTTGTAGCTCGTGGGCTCTAGAGCGCAGGCTCAGTAGCTGTGGCGCATGGGCTTAGTTGCTCTGTGGCATGTTGGATCTTCCTGAACCAGGGCTCGAACCCATGTCCCCTGCATTGGCAGGCAGATTCTTAACCACTGAGCTACTGGGGAGGTCTTTCCTATAGGCTTTTGTTCAGACAAAATGAGCTTAGGTAATATTTTGCAGGAGTATGCAAGCCTAAGAGTTAAAAAAGAATGAAATAGATTAAGTTTTTTGATATCTCATACCTCAGCTCACTTATCATTTATAATTATGAATCCTCCACAGTTTTGTTTGGTGTCTTTATTACTGACAGAGAGAGCCAGCCACTAGATAGGAAGTCAGAAACAGGGAGAAAAGAAGGAGATAAGACAGAATTTGTCATTTATCCTTTTTCTTATTGTGTACACATGACCATTGATGAGGAAATGTATCATTGTCTGTTGCACGGATATGAGGGAAATGTTCTACTATACTTTTTTTACTGATTTTTTAATATGTGAACATATACAGACACATAGGTTCAGAAAAGGAGAAAAATAGGGACAGAATATGAATACAGTATCCTAGTATCCTTTTTGAGTCAATGAAAACCATATGGACATACAATCAGTCCCAGCGTCTGAAATTCTCTGTGGAAGTCTCACTGACTATTGTATATAAAGATTTGTTTGTTGTGTTGTTCGTTAAGAAAACAATAGGGCCTAAGGAAGAATAATGGTGGTTGCTAATAAAACAGGATACAGTATATATGGCTTACATGAAAAATGGTGTGCACTTAAAAAATAGGGTCTCAACATTTGAGACGGTACACTGAGCATGATGTGGTGAAACAGTAAAGCTCTGAACTCTTGCCACCAGTCAGGAATGGGGATTATATTATATAAAATTTATCCTGGATTATATTATTGTTCTTAACAGAAATTTATTTTCAGGATGATCATATTCAGGGGCTTACAAACCTGCAAAAATAAAGCAGTAAGATAATTACTCTTCCCAACACTGCAACACACAAGAAAGCACAGAGATAGAACCAAGTGCTCAGGTTTAATGGAGAGAGAGGTTGAGAGGGGAAGCCGATAGGATATAATACAGCCATCCATAGTGTAGAAAGTAAAGTGGGCAGACAGCAATGACACAAAATCTCTCTTTTGCAGTTCCTTAGGTACTTGACATCAATTTTGAGGAAGTATATATGAAATCAGAGGAATACATACAGTATTCCCAAGGGATTCTAGTTCAAAATGGTGGAAAGAGCACAGCTATTTGCTTTCCCCTCATCCTTGCCCTTTAGCTCAGTAAACAAACAAATAAACAAATAAATAAAAATTTAAAATCCCATTTACCAGTAAAAATCCACTTTAATGAACAGGAGAGGAAAAATGAGGAGAGGAGGAGGAGGCCATCGCAAGGCTGATAAAACAGTAAAACAAAGGAATATTTTCATGGATTTCTAAAAGACCCTGTCAATGAAAAACTTAATCAATATTCCATATAAATAAAAGAAATGGAAAATTTTATTGGAGTCAACCTGAGGATTATAACCCAAGAGACAGTCTCTCAGAGAACTGTGAGAACTGTTCCAAAGAGGTAAAGGGTGAGGCCAGTGTGTATGTGATTTTGGTGAGAGGGTACATGCAATCAAGCATTCATCTTGGTGGAAGGTTACTGCTATTTGCGAGGAACAGGTATCTTCATTAATCATTTTAGTGCTTTTCTAAGTATGGGAAGATGCACGATACTGGGTTCACAAAATCTCCACCAAATCTTAAACTATATGAGGGCCAGTTCTGTTGACTTTCCCAGAGCACAAAGTGCCCTATCCTGATCTCCCTGAATTCCTGTAGGTAGGTACTGTAGGTCAGTGACTACACTGGCTAATAACTTGATCCTTGTAAAATTGGATGGTGGGCAACATTCTTTATTTTATAATCCCTTCCCTTTAGGTGTTAAGTTCGACCAAGATTTGGGAGACATTTCCTCACCAGTTTGTCCCACAGTACTAGGAATGCTCCTCCTCAAGGCGGGTGATTTCATTGATAGGCCACTCGATGTGCTACTAGTGGACTAGGCCCCATAAACAGTAGCCCAAAGCCTCTGGACCATTTGTCTTACTAGCCTGTTATGGTCCAGGAAATGGCTCCCTCTTTTCTTCTTCCCATATCTAGAGTTACACTATTACAATCATTGTTCTTATAGAACTATATATTTAATTAATCATTTCCGGTTGCCTCATCATCAATTTTATCTGAGGCTCAGTCACACATTTGGTAATGCAAGAAACAAGAATCTTGTAAAGTAGGCAGAATACAAGTAATCTAGCTAATAACATTAATAAGGTCATAAACAAGTATTTAAGTTAAGAACTTCTGTTAGATGTGGCCCAGTATCTCAGCAGGTCATCTGACCAGTCTGTTCTGCACCAATGGCTATCTTTAAGGGAAATGATATATTGGCACTGTACATAAAATTCACCAAAGATGTCTGCATGTACAAGGTGAGTGGTGGGTCATCATAACCCCTTAGAAGATTGAGAAAGGATTGTTATCTTCTAAGTAGTTACATAGCTGACACCTGAAGAAGATAAAAATTTGATCTTTATGATTGAACAGGTATTTCTGCCATGGGGGAGGTCTGGTTAACACACAATGCAGATGCACAATGCACACAAGAAGGGAGGGAGGAAGCCAAAATGGACAGAGAAAAATGTTATGTTTAAATTTGTTCTTGTCTTGCCTTAAAATATGAATTTTTATTTCATCAACCCAAGGTAGATGGGATATCGATAAACTAAAGCAGAGAAAACTCATTTAAAAAAACTCAAGGGAAACAGGTACAGCAGAGATGGAAACTAGTGTACCTGACAAAACCCTGGATCAAACTCAGGCTTGGAGGAGGCAGGTAAGAGAGCGGGAGAGGACCCTGAAGTGGAAATCATGGATGGAATTTGTCAGTCTACCTTAAGAACTGCTGGGTCAGTCAAAACTTCTCCTTTCTCCATGAAGGCAGGCTGCTGGCTGCAGCACTTGCCTTCCACTGGAGTTCAAAGAAAGGATGAGTGAGGGTGGGAGATTTGTCTGGAGAGGATATAGGATGGGTTTTGGACTGGAGTGAGAGAAAGGGCAAATTCTAACATTACTGTGAAGCACCACAGAGAGTACAGGAGTGAATAAACTGAGCATCTATCCACTGAAGAAAGGAAAAAGAAATATTATTATTGGCTAAAACTAAGTAATTAAGAAATCATCATTTTCTTTACTTTAGGATTTCTGGTCTCAACTAAAGGAGGATTGACTCTACTTTTAAAGTAATTCTTTTTCCTTTTGACAAGCTGAACAGTCTAGTTTACACAGTGGTCCCTGGATAACTTCTTGACAGAGAGACATTGGTATTGGGTCTGGAACTGTCTAATTATTTATTCTTCCAAGGCCAGTGATAAGATAAAGATAAAATAAAGGGGATAAAAGAGTCATGAATTGAAATACATTTTCTGGATTATAAATTGAGCTTCTTTACTTTAAATAATCTATTTCATATTTGTTAATCCTCCTGCTTAATTCTGTCCAGATGGGAAATAGTGGATGAGGGTGCGTTAAGCTAAAGGGCAAGCAGGAGAATATGAACAGAAAGGTTTCTGAAGTTTTAACAGCTTGTTTATAATACTGGAAATTCTTAGAATAGAAGGTACATCATTTGTAAAGGCTAACATGAATGATTCTGCCTCTCCCTTATCCTTGTTCCCCTTCATCAGCATGGATAATCACAAACTGAATAAACAAAATATACATTTATAATAACTGTCCAAAATCGGTTATTGTAATGGAATAAGCATTGCTAAACTGATAAAATCATATGACCTAAAAACATAAGGAAAACACACAGACTTTTCATTTATTCATCCCTCTCCTACCGAAATAACTACAGCAATACTATATGGAAAAGGATATAAATATTAAGATTAGTGTCCAAAGACTACAGGTTGACTCTACCCTGTCCAAATTTACAAATAATTTGTCAACTTTTAGCTTTGCTTTAAACTGAGTTGACTTTGCAAGATTATGTTATAACCTTGCCATCATTTTTTTATATTTATCTTTAATATTTTTATCTAGATTAATTTACTACAGAATTAGCCCTTTTAAAGTATACAACTCAATGGTTTTAGTATATTCACAAGAGTTGTACAACCATTGACAAAACCTTTTTAGAACGTTTTTATCATCTCAGAAAGAAACCCCCTAACCAATAGCAGTCATTCTCCGTTCCAACCACTCCCTATCCATACATTCCTTTTTTTTCCTGTGGATTTGTTTATTCTGGGTATGTCATATAAATGGAATTAAATAACACATAATATTCTTGGGCTGGCTATTTTTACTTAGCCTAATGTTTTCAAGGTTCATCCATGTTGTCCTCTGTATCAGAACTTTATTCCTTTTTGTTGCCAAATAATATACCATAATGTGTTTATCCTCAGGTAATTTTCACTTTTTGACCATTATGAATAATGTTGCTATTAACGTCAGTGTACCAGTTTTTGTGTGGGCATCTGTTTTCAATTTTATTAAGTATATATGTAAGAGTGGAATTTCTGGGTCATATGGTAATTATGTTTAACATCTTGAGGGACTGTCAAATTGATGGACTGCAAAGTGACTGTACCATTTCTCATTCCAATTTCTCCACATCCTTACTAACAGTTTATTTTTTTAAGTTGATTCAAGTATAGCTGATTTACAATGTTGTGTTAATTTCTGCTGTACAGGAAAGTGATTCAGTTATACATATAGTATATACATTCTTTTTCATATTCTTTCTGGTTATGGTTTATCACAGGATATTGAGTATAGTTCCCTATGCTATAGAGTAGGACCTTGTTGTTCATCCATTCTCTATATAATAGCTTGTATCTGCTAATCCCAAACTCCCAATCTATCCCTCTCCCAACACCCCCCACCCCCCTTGGCAAGCACAAGTCTGTTCTCTATGTCTGTGAGTCTGTTTCGTAGATAAGTTCATTTGTGTCATATTCTAGATTCCACATATAAGACTAACACTTTATTACCTGTCTGTTTTATTATAACCGTCCTAATAGCCAGTGGTGTTGAACATCTTTTCATGTGCTTATTGGATGTTTGCCCATATATTTGGAGGAAATGGCCTTTTAAATCCTTTGCCTATGTTTTGAGTTATCTTTATACTACTGAATTATAAGAATTCTTTATATATTCTAGATACAAGTCCCTTATCAGATATATAATTTGCAAATATTTTCTCTTACTCTATGGGTCATATTTTCACTTTCTTGATATGTAGCTTGAAAGTTTTAAATTTTTATGTAGTCCAATTTATTTTGTATTATGACTCGTGCTTTTGGTGTCCTTAATTTTTAAGTTCTTATTGTGTACCAGATATTGTGCTGTTAGGCATTGTAATAAAGATGACTCTGAATAGCACTTGGCCTCAAGGATTTCACAGCCTGGTGAGGGTTATGTTTAAGGAAACTGACGATATATGATATATGTGTATATTACATGAACTCTAAAAGAGAGCAAAGAAAAAATAATACGAAAGGAAAATACATTGTTTTCCTTAACTTATTATTGCCTTTATTATTATTTCTTTTAACCAACCTGAAATTTTAGAAGTACACGCTTAAATCTTCATTTACTTATTTCTTCAACAGATATCTATTGAGTGCTACCAGTGTGACAGATTTATATTATGTATATTATCTGTGAATAGAACTGAAAATATTCCTTTTCTTTTTGGAGTTTACATTTTAGTGGAGAGAGACAAGAAAGCAAACCAACAAAAAATATAAAAACTAAATAAATTATATACTACTTTAGGAAGTGCTATGAGAAAAAAAAAAAAAAAACCACGAGAGAGAGAGATTGAAGGAATTAGGAGCTCCTGTGAATAATGGGAAGGAAGATGGGCAGTTCCAGTATGAATAGGATTGATGTCATAGATATCTTAGCGAAGGTGAAATTTAAGTAAAGACTTGAAAAAGATGGAGGAGTTGGCTAAAAAGGATATCTTCTTTATCCATTCATCCGATGATGGACACTTAGGTTGCTTCATGTCCTGGCTTTTGTAAATAGAGCTGCAATGAACATTTTGGTACATGACTCTTTTTGAATTATGGTTTTCTCAGGGTATATGCCCAGTAGTGGGATTGCTGGGTCGTATGGTAGTTCTATTTGTAGTTTTTTAAGGAAACTCCAAAGAAGATGTGGCACATATGTACAATGGTATATTACTCAGCCATAAAAAGAAATGAAATTGAGCTATTTGTAGTGAGGTGGATGGACCTAGAGTCTGTCATACAGAGTGAAGTAAGTCAGAAAGAGAAAAACAAATACTGTATGCTAACACATATATATGGAATCTAAGAAGAAAAGAAAAGAAAAAAAAAAAGGTCATGAAGAACCTAGGGGTAAGATGGGAATAAAGACACAGACCTACTAGAGAATGGACTTGAGGATATGGGGAGGGGGAAGGGTAAGCTGTGATAAAGTGAGAGAGTGGCATGGACATATATACACTACCAAACGTAAAATAGATAGCTAGTGGGAAGCAGCCGCATAGCACAGGGAGATCAGCTCGGTGCTTTGTGACCACCTAGAGGGGTGGGATGGGGAGGGTGGGAGGGAGGGAGACACAAGAGGGAAGAGATATGGGAACATATATATATGTATAACTGATTCACTTTGTTATGAAGCAGAAACTAAAACACCATTGTAAAACAATTATACTCCAATAAAGATGTTAAAAAAAAAAAGGATATCTGAGGGAGAGACAGAAGGAGAATCTGAAGCAAAGGACTTAAGGTGGGAACATTTTGGGAGTTTTTGAGAAACAGGAAAAAAAAAAAAGATGGTGTAGTCAACTAAGTAAAAGAGAAACAGGAGTGTCTTATAGTTAATGAAGACAAATCATAAAAGGCCTTGTAGGTTGTTGCAAGATGTAGCTTTTTCTTTGAGTGATATGCATAGTTACTGTGGACTTTTGAGCAGAGAAGTAACAGCTGTTTTAAAAAAAAAAATTTTTTAGGGTATAGTTGATTTACAATTTTTTGTTAGTTTCAGGTATACGGCAAAGTGAATCAGTCATACATATATACATATATCTTCTCTTTTTTAGTTTCTTTTCCCATATAGGCCATTACAGAGTATTGAGTAGAGTTCTCTGTGCTATAGAGTAGGTCCTTATTAGTTATCTGTTGTATATATAGTAGTGTGTATATAAAACATAGGCAGAACATTCTCTGACATAAATCACAGCAAGATCTTTTTTGATCCTCCTCCAAGTAATGAAAATAAAAACAAAAATAAACAAATGGGACCTAATTAAACTTAAAAGCTTTTGCACAGCAAAGGAAACCATAAACAAAATGAAAAAACAACCCTCAGAATGCAAGAAAATATTTGCAAATGAAGCAACTGACAAGAGATTAATCTCCAAAATATACAAACAGCTCATTCACCTCTATACCAAAAAAACAAGCAACCCAATCAAAAAACAGGCAGAAGATCTAAATAAACATTTCTCCAAAGAAGACATACAGATGGTTAAAAAACACATGAAAAGATGGTCAACATCACTAATTATGAGAGAAACACAAATCAAAACTACAATGAGGTATCACTTTACACTGGTCAGAATGGCCATCATCAAAAAATCTACAAACAATAAATGCTGGAGAGGACATGGAGAAAAGTGAACCCTCCTACACTGTTGGTGGGAATGTGAACTGGTACAGCCACTATGGAGAACAGTATTGAGGTTCCTTAAAAAACTAAAAATAGAACTACCATATGATCCGACATGAACTGTTTTAAAAGGACCACTTTTACTGCTGTGTTGATAACACACAGGGGGTAATGAAGATGGCAGGTCAGATAAGAGCATGATGGGAAACAAGGAAACATGAGAGAAGAAGTCTATCGGAGAGCATGAAATGGAACAATGAGAGGAAGCATAAATGGGTACAAAAGAAAGTTTATTTATGACTTGCCAAATTAAGCATTTACAAAAGTTCATAGATTGGCACAAAAGTGTTACAAATGAGACTAGAAATTTAAATTTTGTTTTTTACTGAAAATGCTGAGAGCCTTAGTGAATATTTAATTTTCATTTGTTTTATTCTATATAGAATCCTATACCATTTCGTTGTGATGTGTTCCTCTTTTGGTGTTTTACTTACTAATAATGCATTGAAAATATTCTTTTTCTATCTTAAGAAAGAACACTGATTTTTTTTTATGAAAAACACTGTCTGGATTTTAATTCACACTATCATGTCCCTGCTGAGTCTTAGAAAGAAAGAAAGAAAGAAAGAAAGAAAGAAAGAAAGAAGGCAGGCAGGAAGAAAGGAAAGAAAGAAAGAAAAAGTTCTAACTGAAATTCTAAGAATCAGTAATCAAGCGATTGAAATCAGTTTTTCAAAACATATAAAAGGGAAGCCATCAATGTATTTTGCAACTCTTGCAGACTTCAGACTGATATTGATTTCTTTATTGATTTTCTTAATATTTTCTGGGGAGTATTATGTGTGCATACTAAGGTATTGGCATTTTAATACCTTTCTTTGGGGAACAATGCATGAAAGATTTTGTTAAAAAGATGCTAAATAATTGCACAACTTCAATATAAACAGATAAGTGAAAAGTTCGCTGCTTTTGTTGATTGCATCTGATGTGTCTCCTGAGGCTTAGTTTCCCAGTGCATTTTAAAAAGGCAAATGTCTCTAGATTATTTACCTCTTTACAAGACTTTACGGTGAGATCTTCTAGGCACATGCCCTTTCTATTGAAATCTGATCATGATGTGCCAAAAAGTCAACAAAATCCTTTAATCATGCAGCACCAGGCATCTTAAAATAATGATTCGTTCTAAGGCTGTTAGGAAAATGTTTAGCAGGTCCAGCTCAGAACTGTTCTGAAGAAATATATTAGACAAGGAACAGAAATACAGCAGTGGGTCCTTCTCTTCACTCCTCTATTCTCTGTGTCCTCTTTTTGGGCTTAGAGATTACCCGTAATGGTAACCAGAAAGCCAAGAAAAAGGCTGCCATGTTCTGTTTCTGAAAAATCTCTTTGGCACTGACTTATCTTCAAGCTCCTTTTAAAAAATATTTTCTCATTTTGCCATTGTCTCAAGATAATATAATAGTAATAATATTTGTGAATATATAAAAAAAGACTTCTTCAAAGACCAGTGGATTAAATGTGGTTAATTCACTATATTATCGTGATTTTTAGATACAAAGTATGATTAAAAGCAGTATTTTAGTGATCAAAATATGTTTAGGTAAAAGTAACTTTTCCCCAAATATTGGAAACTTAATTTTTTTAGAATATCATTTGATGAGTCAACATATGAATGTATATGAAAAACAATGTATCTTAAGTAAACTAGAAAAATTATCAGATAGCATTTAGGTATTGAACTCTTGCTCATTTTTAAAAATACATCTTTCATTGAAATAGTGTATAAGTATATAACTAATGTTAAGAAAATTCTTTTTCATACGTCTGTTTCAAATTTCAACCAAGATAATGCTTGAAGAAGATACAGTAGGTATATCATAAAGCAGTTTATCAGTAATTTCTCATATAGAAAACAGTCTTTAAAAATCATGAAGTAAATATGATGTTTTTGAAGTAAATGGAAATGTGTAACTGTCATTTATTCTTTAAAATAGAAGGCTACCCTGTTATTCTAGACAAGACAGAAAAGGCTGGGAAGGTAATCACCCTGGCTTCAGAAGTATACTTCTTAATCAAACGTGAAGGTGAATATGGCTTCTCCCTAACAGAATAAGAATTAAAGACTTCTCAAAAACAATATCAAAGAAAACAACCAAAAACCTCAGTTAAGGTTATTTCTACAAGCAATCATTTAGAAAATAGACCTATTTTTTATTTTCATTAAAGGACATACTGAAATGATGATAGAATTTTGTTGGACTAAGGCATGCCATAATTACTGTGTTACATTCTTTGCTTTTGATAATGAAAATCTATTTCTAAGTTGTAAAGAAAACTGAGTGATATTGCTGGGTGTTTTTCTTTTTTATTTCTAATCTATTCACACAAAGGAAACATATTGTGCAAAGGATGAGAAATAGTAGTTTCAAAATACAAGAGGTTTTGTATGTCCCAAGATAGTACTTTTATTTCTCACTCCTTATCACTGCTAGGGCAGTAAGCAAAGACTTTCTTTAAAAAGACTAAAAAATGTTTCTTCTCTTCTTTTGTCAATATGCATAAATGTTAACATTTTATATTTAAATATTAAGACTGTTCAAATTGAATATTCAGAAGATTATTACAATGCCACAGGCCATATATGACTACTAAGTTAAAAGATTTAAGTTAAATGTCAACTCACACTACATGGAAATGAGAGCCCTCTTCAATATTATTTTACTCCTGTAGAGAAAATAAATGATAGACCTAGTACCTGAGCTTGCAGCAAACGATACTTACATAGTTGAAATGATATATTTTGTTTATTTAGTTTTCAACGTTTAAAATCAGCTAATTTAAAAACACAGAATATGCAATTACCATTACAGAGAAAAATGTAAATATGAAAACCTCGTCAAGATTTTATTTTTACTTCTGTGAAAAGTTCACTGAAAAAACCTTAGAATGTGGAAGAAAGCAAAAGACAAACAAGAAATGGAAAGTGGAATAATATCTTCATCTTCAGAAAGGAGAGGCACATACGTATTAATTCTGATCAATCAGAGTTAATATGTGTAGACATAACATTGAGAATTGCAGAGGTGACGAATAGGCCTAAAATGAAAGTTGGTGAAAGAGGCAGCCAATGAGGATTTGGAGCAAGGTTCGAAAAAGATAAGACTCTTAATTACAAGCTTTTGCATATTATTTTAACTACGTAAAGGAGTTGAACTTATTAAATCATATACTGTATGAGGGTAGGCATTTTCATGTGGTTTACCTGTGTCCAGAAAGTTCTTAGCACTGGTAGGCCCTCAATGTGTACGTGTTGAGAGAAATAATTTTGGAAGCAATTGCATTATTTAATATTAGCCGTAGGTTCTAAACCTGTCTTAGTCACTTGCTACTCATAAGGTCTTGGACAAGTTGCTGAAATTTTCATTTTGGTATTGTCCATGTGTGATTTTCCTGTGACAACAACAGAGTTGAGTACTTACGACAGAGACAATTGGCTTACAAAACCTAAAATACTTACTATCTGGTCACGTACGGGAGAAGTTTGCTGACCTCTGCCCTAGACCAAGGTAAAAAATGAGACAAAGGAGAGTTCATATCTCTCCAGGAATGTGCAAGCAGGGCAGCTATGTACCTGTGCAGAATTGTTCTAATTGAAAGATGCTAATTTGCTGCAGACCTGGTTCAGGCCTCAGGGTGGACTACAGGATCCTAGGCTACATGACATCCATAATTAGCACACTCAGGTCACCCTTAAGATAGAACAGAATTTCAGGTCATATGAAAATGTGGTTTCATGGGACAAAATGCAGTGAAAAGGATCTCACCTAACAAACCTGCAATTCATAGGTGCCTCAGATACAAAGCGCCATAGTAAGGAGTTTGGGGGTTCTCTCCTGATTCTGCCTAGTCTGGGAGATTTAACCATCCCTGGCCTTAGAACCTGGAATTTTGGAAACAGTCACATGGAGGGAAGAGGTGGTCATTGATAGTCTTGGGATTGTGTGGTGTATGGAAAGAGCTTCATGGTTTTGGAGAAGTCAGGTAGAAGCAATGAAAAATAGTGATTAAAATAAATAGTAAAATAGTATCAAGTGATTGCATGGTAAATTAATCAAAAAAATTGAAAGAAAAAAATAAAGTGCCACACACACAAAACATTTGCAAATTTTGTGTAAATTAAATGTACATGTGATCTTGCAGATTTTCTGTAGTTGGCGGGAAGTAGTTATAGGGACGGCATCAGTGCCTCTGCTTTACCAGAAGCTGGATATATAAATCTATTTTTAATCAGGCCAGCAAAACAATAAAACATTTATTTTAGTTTGGATGAATAAGAAAGCAGTGTATGTACCCAAAATGGTGTTCACCATGTCAAACAAGGAATTCCAAATTTTGAAGATGTCAGTATGTTAAAGATGCTTTCCAACAAACTAGCTTATGTCACACTAGCTTGCTGATTTTTGACTGATGCATTAAATAAAACATATTTAAATTTCTCCTAATGGCATCAGGATCATTGAAGAATACATAAGAGTGATGCTTCAACTATTTTTGCATCCTAAAAGTTAGCATTTA
The DNA here is from genome assembly GCF_025265405.1 of Mesoplodon densirostris. Classification (NCBI taxonomy): domain Eukaryota; kingdom Metazoa; phylum Chordata; class Mammalia; order Artiodactyla; family Ziphiidae; genus Mesoplodon; species Mesoplodon densirostris. The sequence goes on from NC_082663.1 coordinate 86,677,786, forward strand.
AAATTGATTAAAAAATAAAGAGTTTTATAAAGTAATCCTGGACCTGACTACTTTGCAAGTCCCAGCATTTCTCACTCCCTTCTCCTCTTGTTTTCTCATCCCAAATCACTTAGTGTTTCAAGCCATATCGTGGCCAATCCTGTGCATCCCTCTGCCATGGCACATAGTAAATGCACTGAGATAGCATTGTTAATTTACTTATTTCTGGGAACTCCTGTCTTTTCCACGTCCAGTGTTATTATACTAATAAACAGTAGGTACTGATAGTTGATGATTAAATGTGTAGTTTAAGTACAAAAACAAAACTCACTGCAAATCATCCTTTCATGTATTCATTCACTATATATCCTACAATTTAACTGTGCTTTTTTTTTTTTTTTTTTTTTTGTGGTACGCAGGCCTCTCACTGTTGTGGCCTCTCCCATTGTGGAGCACAGGCTCTGGACGCGCAGGCCCAGTGGCCATGGCTCACGGGCCCAGCCGCTCTGCGGCATGCGGGATCTTCCTGGACCGGGGCATGAACCCGTGTCCGCTGCATCGGCAGGCGGACTCTCAACCACTGCGCCACCAGGGAAGCCCTAACTTTGCTTTTCACAGTGTTTGAAGCTAAAGGAGGAAGGAAAGCCGCTGAAACTATATCCCCCTTTTGTATGGAAGCTGATCATTTCCAAAGTGCTTAAAAACAGATATATTTAATCCTCACACCAGCAATAATAGGAATTATCATCCCCTGTTTTTAAAATGTGGAAACCATAAATCAGTGAGGCCAAGTAACTTGCCCAAGGTCACAAAACTAGCAAGTGCTAGCACTGGGACTTAAGCCAAGGTCTTTTGATTTTCTTCCAAAACTCTTTCCATTATGTGTGGATATGTGCCAACCTGAACTGAATACTCTGAGAGAAAATGCTTGTAGCTGGATAATTTGTATTTGTAATTTGAGATTCACTTGTAGTTTAATAACATTGCATGATTGCTGGAGAGAAAGACATGGTGAAGTGGGTAGGTCCTACAGGAGAAGGGCAGACTTAATAACTGTGATTCCAGAGGGCACAGTTCTTGTGCCGAAACTATAATTTCCCTGGATGATGACATTAGAAGTTTATTCAGCTGACAAAATGATGGCCTTGGGAAACTCTCTAAAGAGATACCTTGAATTTTACTCTCTTCATCACATAATTAATACTCTGTTCTGAAATCAAGTCTGAAGTTTTTGAAATCAAGTCTGGAGTTGCTGAAACTTTGAAAAGGAATCCGATTAGGGTTAATTCTGTTTGTGTTTGGTGCATTTCTTATTTGTTTTTCTATTTCCACAATTCCCAGAAGGACGATTTTTCTCTGTGAACAGAAGATGTTTACAGAAAATCTTATTTTAAAAAAGTCACAGATTTAGCTATGTGCAAGTGAAAAAAATGTATCACACTATCATCTTTTGTCAGCTTGCAGACATAAGCCACTGTAAACAAACAAACAAACAAAAAACCCAGGAGAATAAGGAATAAGCAAACGGGCAAATGGAACCTGGAAGTGATTAGCATAAAACTATGTGAACATTTTGAATAGATTTTAAAATAGCGATAAAACAACGTGACATATAGGAACTCAGCTAGGCTGAGACTAAGGATATCTGTATTGTTTCCAAAACTGTCACTTTACTCACTTTATGACTCTAAGCACTTTGTCTTGATTATCCATGTTATAGCATTGTTCAGCAAATGGGAATCCAGTTGGGCATGGATACAAAAAATGTGACTCAGGTAACGTTGGATTGGGGCTTGTGACAGGAGTCTGTTTCTCTGGAGTTACATAATGGAGATATCTGTTGCAAAGCCCTGATCAACACTTGAAACTCATCTACTTTGCTTCTCAGACTCCTGCAGTCACTCTACTTCTATGATATCTAACAAGATGCAGCCTACTGGCTATGAGCTTGTCATCCAAGGAGGGAGACAAAAGGTCCTCCATAAGAAGCAAATTAAGAGCAGAAAAGCCCAGACTCTGGGGATAGATAAACTGAGCTTGATTTCCAGCTTGCTCCCTTACTTGTCCCCTTTACTTTGGTTTAGTGACTAACTCTCTCAGAGCCTTGAGTTTCCCACCTGTAGTAGTAATATTAACAACAACGATAACATTGGCAGTGTTAATCTTTAGCATATTTTGAGCACGGCAAGGCATTGTTCTAATTTCTTGGCAGGTTATCCAATTTAAATATTACAGCAACTCTTTGAGGCAGGCGCTATTATTATCATATTGTACAGAAGAGATAATTGTTGCAGAGTTAGCTATCATAAATCACCTGAGTCACATCACTAGGAAGTGGAGGAGGCAGGATTCATACCCAAGTAGTCACTCTCAGGAGGCTATGTACTCAACCACTACACCATGATGCTTTTTGTTAATATCTCAGTTTGTTTCTCTGCAAAATGGGTGTAATAAAATCTCTTCCTCTTTTATAAAGACTAAATGACTCAGTAACTGCAGAGTATTTAGAAAAATGCCTGGTACATAGTAGGACTTCATAAATGTTTGTTAAATAAAATAAGTGAAATAAAACCTGCCCAATTGCAGAGCTAGCAATTGGTGGAGCAAAATTCTCACCTACTTAGTGTAAATCCAGATCCCTCACTCTCCACCACTACAACATTCTGCCTCCTGATACTGCTTCTAATTAAAACTGCCTTGCACAGATATGTGACATTATAAATGATATCTGTGGATTCCTAGTACATAGAAAGAAGTTAATAAATAACAGCATTTATTATTGATCATCCCAGCATATCATATTTGACTTGAGAGAGGCATAGTTTTGATTACCTACAATAATAATATTAATTGACCCTTTACTGGGCACCAGGGACTCTAGTAAGACTCTTCACATGTATTAACTCATTTAATTCTCACTAACTACACTAAAAAGGTACTGACTATCATAATAAACTAAGGAAGGCATAGAGAATTTAATGAACTTGCCCAAGTTGCCAAAGTTTGTGAGTAGGAGAAAAGAATATGCACACAGACTTGTTGGCTACAAATTCTGCTCTATATCCCCTTCATTGTATCACTATTTCACTCCTGTGGAGTTTATTCAGACAACACAATTTGGTAGAAAAACTCCAAACAATGAATTTTAGGTTTGGTTCTGCTATTAAATAACGTTGTAATTTTAAACATATGACAGCCTTTTTTCATCACTCTCATCTGTAAAATTAAAATTGTTGAACTAGATAACAAAGTTGTCATTTATTTATTTCTCATTTGTTCATGCAAAAAATATGTATTGAATATCTGCTGTGTGCTAGGCTCAGTGCTAAATTTTACCTCACCAAGATATCTATGTAAGGAATTCACACTTCTGTTAGATGGGTGGTTCAGAAATCCTTTTTCTAAGAATGTATATTGAAGTAAAAATGCCTTGGGGTCTATCTTCAAAACATTATTATCAGTGGACCCTGCTGTTACCATCATTATTACTGCTACTGAGAGTAGAGCACAGACTATAGACCATTCATTTAGAATTTTAAAAAAGGAAAAAATACCCTACATTCTTCTCTATACACTGTTCCTGAGGATGTGATTGTTTAGCACATCTTGGGAAAAATTAGATTAACATGGTTATAGTTTAATGACTCCTGTGTGCTAGTCTGATAGTACTTGACTTTCTATTCATTCACAGTGTACTCCTACAAGCATGGAGTCAGTAATATTTGTGAGTGCTCCTAAATTCTAGACATTTTTTACTTTATGTAATTGCATCTTCTTATTTCAGATTTGCTCAGTTTGTTTTTTATATGGGCTTTTAACAGTGTTCATTGATAAAATAAGATGTACATGTGTATGCTTGCATGTTCAACCCAGAACAGGCTTAAGAAGCATGATAAAGTTTGTGCTTCCTCTCATCCACAGATAATTTTTGTGGAGTTCTTTCTCACCAGATAAATAATTATTTAACACATATTTAAGAAAAGTTAACTCTTAATATGTTGCCTATGTTTTATAAATGTATTGTGTGTGTGTGTGTATATATATATATATATATACACATATATAATATCTGACTAAATGTTTTGATCTGACAAATTTAGATATGATTAGATATAAGTATTTATTTATAATTGAAATGCAGTTGATTTACAATTTTGTGTTAGTTTCAGGTGTACAGCAAAGTGATTTACTCATACCCATATATATATATTTTTCAGATTATTTTCCATTATAGGTTATTACAAAATATTGAATATAGTTCCCTGTGCTATATAGTAACTCCTTGTTGCTTGTCTATTTTGTGTATAGTAGTTTGTATCTGTTAATCCCATACTCCTAATTTATCCCTCCCCCCCCTCACTTTCCCCTTTGGTAACCATAGGTTTGTTTTCTTTGTGAGTCTGCTTTTGTTTTACATATAGATTCATTTGTATTATTTTGTTAGAGTCCACAGATAAGAAATATCATGTAATTATCTTTCTTGACTTACTTCACTTAGTATGATATGCTCTAGGTTCATTCATGTTGTTGAAAATGGCAAAATTCATTCTTTTTATGGCTGAATTATATTCCAATTTGTATATACACCATGTCTTCTTAAGCCAATCGTCTATTGATGGGTACTTGGGTTATTTCCATGCCTTGGGAATTGTAAATAATGCTGTTATGAACTTGGGATGCAAGTATCTTTTCGAATTACAGTTTTCACCTTTTCTGGATATATACCCAGGAGTGGGATTGATGGATCATATAGGAGTTCTGTTTTTAGTTTCCTAAGGAACCTCCATTTGGTTTTCCATAGCGGCTGCACCAATTTACGTTCCACAACAGTGTAGAAGGATACTTTTTTCTCCACATTCTCTCCAGCATTTATTATTTGTAGACTTTTTGATGATAGCCATTCTGACCTATATGAGGTGATACCTCATTGTAGTTTTATTTGCATTTCTCTAATAATTAGTGATATTAAGCATCTTTTCATGTTTCTGTTGGCCATCTGTAGGTCTTTGAAGAAATGTCTATTTAGGTCTCTGACCATAGTTTGATTTTTTTTTTATATTGAGTCATATGAGCTATTTGTATATTTTGGATATTAACCCCTTGTTGGTCACATTGTTTGCAAATATTTTCTTGAGTGTCATAGCTTTTCTTTTTGTTTTGTTGATGGTTTCCTTTGCTGTGCAAAAGCTTTTAAGTTTGATTAGGTCACATCTGTTTATTTTTGCTTTTATTTTTTTTGCCTTGGGAAACTGATCTAAGAAATATTGCTATGATTTATTTCAAAGAATGTTTTGCCTATGTTCTCTTCTAGGAGTTTTATGGTGTCCTGTCTTATATTTAGGTCTTTAAACCATTTTGAGTTTATTTTTGTATGTAGTGTGAGGGACTGTTCTAATTTCATTGATTTACATGTAGCTCTCCAACTTTCCCATCACCACTTGTTGAAGAGATTGTCTTTTCTCCTTTGTATATTCTGACCTCCTTTGTCATAGATTAATTAGCTGTAGGTGTATGGGCTTATTTCTGGGCTCTCTATTCTGGTCCATTAATAATCTATATGTCTGTTTTTGTATATACCATGCTGTTTTTTTTTTCTTTTTTTTTTTCTTTTTTTTTTTTGCGGTATGTGGGCCTCTCACTGTTGTGGTCTGTCCCGTTGCGGAGCACAGGCTCCGGACGCGCAGGCTCAGCGGCCATGGCTCACGGGCCCAGCCGCTCCGCGGCATGTGGGATCTTCCCGGACCGGGGCACGAACCCGTGTCTCCTGCATCAGCAGGCGGACTCTCGACCACTGCGCCACCAGGGAAGCCCACCATGCTGTTTTGATTACTGTAGCCTTATAGTATAGTTTTAAGTCTGGAAGGGTTATGCCTCTGGCTTTGTTCTTTTTCCTTTTTCCTTTTCTTTGGCAATTCTGGATCTTTTGTGGTTCCATATAAATTTGGGGACTATTTATTCTAGTTCTGTGAAAAGTGTCATGGGTATTTTAATAGGGATCTCATTAACTCTGTAGATTGCTTTGGGTAGTGTGACCATTTTCACAATATTAATTCTTCCAATCTAAGAGCATAGGGTATCTTTCCATTTCTTTGAGTCATCTTCAATTTCCTTCATCAGTGTTTCATAGTTTTCAGTGTATACATCTTTTACCTCCTTGGTTAAGTTGATTCCTAGGTATTTTATTCATTTTGACTCAGTTTTAATTGGGATTTTTAAATATTTCTCTTTCTGATATTTCATTGTTAGTGTAAAGAAATGCAACAGATTTCTGGATATTAATCTTATATGCTGCTTCCTTGCTATCTTCATTCATCAGTTCTAAGAGTTTTTGTGTGGAGACTTTAGGGTTCTCTATATAGCATATCATGCCATCTGCAAATAGTGAGAGTTTTACCTCTTCCCTTTCAATTTGAATACCATTTATCTCTTTTCCTTGTCTGATTGCTATGTCTAGGACTTCCAATACTATGTTGAATAGAATTAGTGTGGGTGGGTATCTTTGTCCTGTTTCTGAATTTAGCTGGAAGGCTTTCAGCTTTGCACCATTGAATATTATGTTGTCTCTGGATTTGTCATAAATAGCCTTTATCATGTTGAAGTATGTTCCCTCTATACCAGCTTTGGTGAGAGTTTTTTTTATCATGAATGGATGTTGAATTTTGTCAAATGCTTTTTCTGCATATATTGAGATGATTGTGTGGTTTCTGTCTTTCCTTTTGTTAATGTGGTGCATCACACTGATTGATTTGCGTACGTTGAACCATCCATGGGACCCTGGAATTAATCCAACTCAATCATGGTATATGATCCTTTTTATGTATTGTTGGATTTGGTTTGCTAATATTTTATTGAGGATTTTTGCATGTATATTAATCAAAGGTATTGGCCTGTTATTTTCTTTTTTTATAGTATCTTTGCCAGGTTTTGGTATTAAGGTGATGGTGGCTTCATAGAATGAATTTAGGAGTGTTCCCTCCTCTTCAGTTTTTTGGAATAGTTTTGGAAGGATAGGTAGAATTTTTTCTTTGTATGTTTGGTAGAATTCCCCAGTGAAGCCATTCAGTCCTGAATTTTTGTTTGCAGGGAGTTTTTTTGTTTTGTTTTGTTTTATTACAGATTCTATTTTACTTCTAGTAATAGGTCTGTTCAAATTATCTGTTTCTTCTTTACTCAGTTTTGGCAGGCTGCATGTTTCTGGAAACTTGTCCCTTTCTTCTAGGTTGTCCAATTTGTTGGCATATAACAGTTCATAGTATTCTCTTATGATTTTTAGTATTTTTGTGGTATCAATTGTTATTTTTCCTCTTGTACTTCTTATTTTGTTTATTTGTGGCCTCTCTCATTTCTTCTTGTTGAGCCTGGCTAGAGGTTTGTCAATTTTGTTTATCTTTTCAAAAAAACAGCTCTTAGTTTTATTGATCTTTTCTATTGCTTTTTAAATATTTTATTTATTTCACCTGTAATCTTAATTATTTCCTTTCTTCTGTTGACTTTTGGTTTTTTCTTCTTTTTCTAATTCTTTTAGGTAGTACGTTAGGTTGTTTATGTGAGATATTCTTTGTTTTTTGAGGAAAGCCTATATCACTATAAACTTCCCTCTTAGAAATGCTCTTGCTGTAGCCCATAGATTGTTTTGTTAAGTTGTGTTTTTACTGTCTTTTGTCTTGAGATATTTTCTGATTGGTTCTTTGATTTCAGTACTGACCCATTGGTTTTGTAGTAGCATGTTGTTTAGTCTCTGTGTGTTCATTCTTTTCCTGTTTATTCCGCCCTTGGTTGATTTCTAGTTTCATACTGTTGTGGTCAGAAAAGATGCTTGAAACAGTTTCTATCTATCCTCTTAAATTTGTTGAAGGTTTTTTGAGACCTAGTATGTGGTTTATCCTAGAGAATGTTACTCGTGTGTTTGAGAAGAATGCGTATTCTGTGTTGTTGTTTTTGTTTTCAGATATAGTGTCCTGTAGATATCAACTAAGTGCAACTGCTCTCCTGTGTTCTTTATGACCTCTGTTGCCTATTGATTTTCTGTCTGAAAGATCTGTCCATTAGATAAAGTCTCCTACCATTATTTTATTCCTGTCATATTCCCCCTTATGTCTGTTAGTATCTGTTTTATATATTTAGGTGCTTCTGTATTGAGTGCTCTTATGTTAATGAGCTTAATATCCTTTCTTGTATTGATTTCTTTATTATATGTAATGTCTTTCTTTGTCTTTCTTTATGGCCTTTGTTTTAAAGTCTATTTTGTCTGATATGAGTATTGCAACCCCACTTTCTTGTAGTTTCCATTTGCTTGAAATATCTTTTTCTATCTGCTCACTTTCAGTCTGTGTGTGTCTTTTGCCCTGAAGTCGGTCTCTTATAGCCAGTATATTGTATGTTCTTGTTTGCTTTTTTTTTTTAATCCAATCTACCTCTCTATGTGTTTTGATCAGAGCATTTAGTCCATTGATGTTTAAAGTAATTTATTGGTAAGTATGTACTTGTTGCTATTTTAAACGTTTTCCAGTTGATTTTGTAGTTCTTTGTTCATTTCTTCCTTTTGTTTTTCCTTTTGTGGTTTGATGGTTTTCTTTTGTATTATGCTTGATTTCCTTTCTTTTTGGTTTTTGTAAGTCTATTTATGTTTTTGATTTGTGGTTACTCTGGATATCAAGATTGTTGACTCATAACTATATCTACTTGCTTTAAACTGATAGTCATATAAGTTCAAACACATTCAAAAAGGTCTACATCACTATAGTTCCCTCCCCCAGATTTTGTGATTTTGATGTCTTATTTTACATCATCATGTTTATCCTTTTGCTGTTAATTGTAGTTACATTGACTTTTACAAAAATTTTTTGATTTTTTTTTTTTGTCTATATACTGGCTTATTTAAGTGATCTTCATCCTTTTGTATATTTGTATTTCCCATTGTGATTTTCTTTTTCCTATAGGTTCTTGCTTACTTTCTATTTAGAGAAGACATTTCAATATTTCTTTTAGGGTAGGTTTAATATTGCTGTATTATTTCAGTTTTTGTTTGAGAAATTCTTTATCTCTTCTTTTGTTCTAAGTGATAATCTTACTGGGTAAAATATCTTATGTTGCAAGTTTTTCCCTTTCAGAACTTTGAGTATATCATGGCATTCCCTTATGGTCTGTAAATTTTCTGCAGAGAAATCAGCTGATAACCTTATGTGGATTCCCGTGTAACTGACTCTTTTATTTTTCTCTTGCTGCCTTTGGAGTCCTCTCTTTATCTTTAATTTTTGCCATTTTAATAATGATATGTCTTGGTGTGGGTCTGTTTGGACTCATATTGTTTGTGACCCTCTGTGCTTCTTGTATCTGGATATCTGTTTCCTTCTTTAGCTCTGGGAAGTTTTCAGCCATAATTTCTTGAAATATATTTTCAACCCCTTTCTCTCTTCTCCTTCTGGAACCACTATTATATGTAGATTGACATGCTTTATATTATCCCATAGATCTTGTATGTTGCTTTCACTTTTTAAAAATTTGTCTTTCTGTCCACTGTTCTGACTAGGTGATTTTCATTATTCTGTCTTCCAGATCACTTATTCATTCTCTTGTATTCTTTAGTCTGCTATTCATTGCTTCTAGATTGGTATTATCATGACTGATGATTTATTAAATTTTTGATTTATTAAATTATTGATTTATTAAATTTTTGTTTTATTTATTTTTAACAGAGGTTTAATATGGCAGCCAGATGATGTGCAAAGCCCTGGAGGCAACAAATTTAGATTAAAGTCTGTTGAAAAAGTCCAGTAAAAATATTAAGGTGATACTTGACAAAAAAATAACATGAAATACACAATGCTTTGCTGAACTTTAGTTAAACTAGTTAAAAGAGTGCCCTAAGGTATCAGGTTATTAAAAAAATACAAATACATTTGCATGCTAATTTTTATTCTTGGTAACAATATGCTAATTATTTTTTCTGAACATACATTAAAAATTCTTTCGGGCCTCCCTGGTGGCGCAGTGGTTAAGAGTCCGCCTGCCGATGCAGGGGATACGGGTTCGTGCCCCGGTCTGGGAGGATCCCATATGCCGCGGAGCGGCTGGGCCCGTGAGCCATGGCCACTGGGCATGCGCATCCGGAGCCTGTGCTCCGCAACGGGAGAGGCCACAACAGTGAGAGGCCCACATACCGCAAAAAGAAAAAAAAAAAAAATTCTTTCAACATTTCTGTTTGAAATCCTTCTATGAGATTCAAAACATCGAATTCACTGATCTGTAGTTTGGGGAATACATTTTCCACATTTTTTGCACATTAACTAATAAGATAATTATAAAATATCTATGTCTACTGCAGAGGTTTGTTTGCTGTTAATCCATAGATCAACATACACACGGACACACATTGAACTTCCAGTTCAACAGTACTCTTCAGAAACAATAGCATAGTCATATTATAAAGACAATTGATACTAAAGTGATTCATCAGCCAATCATCTTAAAGTAGTTTAAATACCTTTCTATAAGATTATATACAGTAAATCTCACTTTTTTTTTTTTTTTTTTTTTTTTTGCTGTATGTGGGCCTCTCCTGTTGCGGAGCACAGGCTCCAGATGCACAGGCTCAGTGGCCATGGCTCATGGGCCTAGCCGCTCCATGGCATGTGGGATCTTCCCGGACCGGGGCATGAACCCGTGTCCCCTGCATCGGCAGGCGGACTCTCAACCACTGTGCCAACAGGGAAGCCCTCACTTATTTTTAAGGTGGTCCTTTTGCTCCAAATTCTAGTTTCTTGAGTGGTTTAGCTTATATGTAGATTGATTTAAGGGAACAATGAAACCACAGTTGATGACAGTATGAGGAAATGAACTTGCTTTTAATCACAAAAGGAAAGTATTATAATATAATACATTGGACATTTTTTCCCTTAGTCAAAGGAGTGACTCCAAGTGGAGTTGTGTATAGTAGTACAATCACCTCAAGTCTTAATTGATGGTTTATTCTGTGCCAGGCACTGTTCTAAGCACTTTACGTGTTCTAACGTTTAATCTTAGTGCAATTTTAAAATGATATTTTGGCATGAAACTATATTTTTCAAACATATTATGTGCCCAAAAACATTTGACTTAATTAAAGCCATGGTTTTCACTTTCCTTTAGAAAAGACTTGTTAGCAAGGATAAAAGCCTACCTAAAATGAGCTAAAGCTAATTAGAGATTTTACTGACTCTATTTACCCATGAGTCCAAGAAGCTGGCTTGACATTTGTAAACCCAGACTTAGACAGTCTTTCTTTCTTAATCCCCTTCTTGTTCCATCTCTAAGCCTTTTCCTTGACTGTTTCCCCCATGAAAGCCTTTTGATTTACCACTTACTTGCCTATAGGAATTCCTGAAATAGGGTCCCTGCAGGACTATTCACCACAATGTACATTCTACCATTCTCTGGTGGGGGCAGGTAGGGGGATGGGAGGACAATGAGTTAGGGACTGTTGGTCACATAAATTAGATGTAATGCCATTCCAGGAAAGGAAAGAAGGGTCTCTTATGAGCCTCTTTATAATTTCCTTACACTTGTCACTCATATGTTCTATAAAAACTCACAGAACTTATATTAGGGTATATTTCTTTAACTGACAACAGACACATGTTTAATAATAAATATGGAGGTAATTTTCTCTCAAAATATATGGTAGATTAAGTTTTACTCTTCTGTTTCTTATCATTCTTCACCATCATTGTTCACTTCATTCTCTCACAGTCTTTTATCCTCCTCCATTCTTTTCTGTCCTAGATGAGTCAAACAGCAGTGACTGGGGAAAGAGTTGTTCAGAGTTGGATTATAGTCGATTTTTATACTTTTTTCATTTTCTGGATTTTTAAGCAAACTCAAATCCCTAAGTGCAAAGCATAATAATTGCATAAGATGGGGGCAGTGATATGGAGTACTTTGGAAGACTTGACCTTCAGACTTAGCAACTGAAATTAATGAATCAGTCAGTGGCAATGTGCATGTTTTGGTGAGGAGTCACATACTCACTAAATTCTGCACTGGCAATTCTTTCCTATGTGAGACCTACTTAGTGTAGGATCACATTATCGTATGTACCTGGGTTTCCTTTATTCAAAATCCCATGAAATAAAATTTACAAAGGAATGCTTTAAAGATAACAATGAATTAAAGTGTGAAAATTTCATAACTGGAGCAGTCTAGCAATCTTAAATTGATGTAAAATATTGGATTAATTCCAGAAAAGACAACTTCCAGTTAATGAGTCTTATATTTATTCCTCCGAGGAAACAAAGATTTATTAATTATCCTCCACCATTCTGACCATGGAACAACAGAAAAAACAGCAATCTAATTAGGATCAAAATTATGCTTCTTCTATGAATTCTAGCAGATACCCCTTTTCATTCAGTATAAGCTGATAACTGACATGGACATGAAATATGTAATTTTTATATTAAATAATAGAGGATTGGCATAGTCTCAAGAATGCAACCCAACAAAATAATATGAAAACAAACACACAAACATCTTCTTGCTGGTTCAAACAAAGAATGCAGTTGAACAAATTTGATGTGTATCCAAGCAACGATAAATCCCGCCATCAGAGCCTTTAGGAATAAAGGACTAATCTTCATGAATGACTTTTTCCTTATAGAAAAAGCTAAAGTTAGATGACGTTTTGTGAAACTTGAAAACAGGTTTTTTTGTTGTTGTTTCATTTTTTTAAAGAAAATCACACACACACACAGAGATGTTTGCTATGGGCTTTTGAATGATTGCAAATTTAAAAATGTAACTTTCTGCAGTAAGCTGATGGAGGTCCTTCATAAAGCACAACATGTGCTCATATTCTTTCTTAAGACATATTTAGATAAACTAAATCAGGATGACAGGAAGATCAAAGATAATTCTTTAGAGGAAAGAGAAGAGAGATGCTTAAGGAACTTATGTACAAAAGATAGTATCTATCCTGGTAATTTATGCTTGATAATCTGTTTCTTATTCTGAGAATGTATGAGATGACTTGCAATTTAATATATCTTCCTGTATTTTATCAGGAGAAAAGAGCACTGGTTCCCAAGTTGATGTGTATGTTGGAATAGGAGTAGAGTTCTTTTTCACACTAGACTTGCTATCTGATAACCAGAATGGGTGACATTTTAAAATCTTCCCAGGTGATTTTGATATGAAACATTTCCACCTCCATCACTAATAAGGGACTAGAGTTAATGGATGTTACCCTCTGTAACTATAATATGGTTCAGTTTTCTTGCACCTGTAATTAAAAGGAAAACATGATGTATCTGCAAACTGATTTCAAAGACACACCTTTAGTGAAGGTAATTGTTAAATGAGTTTGTGTCTAATGAATATTATATTAAAATAATGGGTTTTATATTTAGCTATGATTTTGCCACAGATATAAAAATACTTTTAAAACACATGCAATGTGTAAAAAATTTCAGGCTACAGTCTCAGGTATAGAAGACACATGAATTTTTTCTTTTACACTAAATAAACTTTTATTTTGGAGGTTTCAGTATTTCATGACAAAATTAAATCTCAGTCAATTCAATTCTAACTGCATTTCTGGATATATTTGCTGAAGATCATTTGGAATGATACAATGACATCTGGGTTATGGGGGCACACATAGTTATTGTCATCATATATCAAAACTAGCACTCTCTGGGTTGTATGTCCTTCAGTGTTTCCCTCCATTGTCAAATTATTCAGGGAACTTTGACGTGGTTTCTTGTTAACTTCAATGCATATTGAAGTCTGGTTCTCTCCACTACTTCTGAGCCCCTTTCTGTATTCCTTAATGGCTATGAAAACCTTGATATGGTTTCTGTAAGGCACTTTGCAACTTTTAATGTAGTCCAGAAAAAGGCAAAGGCATTCTACTCCTCAAGACATTCAGCTTTTCTCAATACCATGTTAGAATGAGTGAAATCTCTGGGATGCTATGTCAAGCTTATCAACCATTTCTATACTGGACTCAAGAAGATCCTATAAGGTTGAATTCATCATTTAGGCTTTATATGGGAAATGGGGCACAATCTCTCTATGCTTTTGAATCCCTTAAACTATCTGGGATGTCCACTGTGTCTTTTTACAATGTATACGCATTTCTACCTTTCCTTCTGTCAAACTCGTTTTTTTTCTGGTATTAGTTTCAAAATTCAAAGCCAAATATTGACTCTTTGTAGCTCTCTGTCTTTCTTCTATAATATTCCTACTACAAAGCAAAGGCTGTCATAAGTTTTATGTGTTCAAATAGAGAAGGGTTATAGATGAAAAGGAAATAGCAGAAAAGTCAGTTATAAGCCTCAGATAAAATCTCACATCTATGTACTGACTTTTTTCCTGGAATTAAAGAAAAATATTGAAGTAGAGTTGATGTACAATATCATATAATTTACCGGTGTACAATAGAGTGATTCACAAGTTTAAAAGATTATACTCCATTTACAGTAATTGTAAAATATTGGCTATATTCCCTGTGTTGTACAATATATCCTTGTAGCTTTTTTTTTTATAATAATAGTTTGTACCTCTTAATCCCCTATATTGCCTCTCCACCCTTCCCTCTTCCCACTGGTAACCACTAGTTTGTTCCATATATCTGAGAGTCTGTTTCTCTTTTGTTATATTCACTAGTTTGTTGTATTTTTTAGATTCCACATAGACTTGATATCATGTAGTATTTGTCTTTCTCTGACTTATTTCACTTAGCATGATATGCTCCAATTCTATCCATGTTGTCATAAATATCAAAATGTCATTCGTTTTTATGGCTGAGTAGTATTCCATTGCATACATATACCACATCTTCTTTATCCTTTCACCTGTTGATGGACACTTATGTTGTTTCCATACCGTGGCAATTATAAATAATGCTGCTATGAACATTGCTATGAACATGTATCTTTTTGAATTAGTGTTTTTTTTTTTTTTTGGATATATACCCAGGAATTGAATTGCTGAGTCGTATGACAGTTTTATTTTTAGTTTTTTGAGAAACCTCCACAGTGGCTGCACCAGTTTACATGACTACCAACAGTGTAAGAGGGTTCCCTTTTCTCCACATTCTCACCAGCATTTGTTATTTGTGTTCTTTTTGTTGATAGCCATTCTGACATTGTGAGTTGGTAGCTTTCTAGTATAGTCTGAAGTCAGGTAGCATGATTCCTTCAGCTCTGTTCTTCTTTCTCAAGATTGTTTTGGCTATTCAGGGTCTTTTATGTGTTTACACACACATTTTAAAATTATTTGTTCTAGTTCTGTGAAAAATGCCATTGGTATTTTGATAGGATTGCATTGAATCTGTAGATTTCCTTGGGTAGTATGGTCATTTTAACAATATTGATTCTTTCAATCCAAGAACATGGTATATCTCTCCATCTGTTTGTGTCATCTTCAATTTTATTCATTGGTGTCTTATCATTTTCAGAATACAGGTCTTTTGCCTCCTTAGGTAGATTTATTCCTAGGTATCTTATTCTCTTTGATGAAATGGTAAGTGGGATTGTTTCCTTAATTTCTCTTTCTGATAATTTGTTGCTGGTTTATAGAAATTCAGCAGATTTCTATATATTAATTTTGTATCCTGCAACTTCACTGAATTCATTGATGAGTTCTAGTAGTTTTCTGGTTTTGTCTTTAGGATTTTCTATGTATAGTATCATGTCATCTGCAAACAGTGACAGTTTTACTTGTTTTTCCATTTGGATGCCTTTTATTTCATTTACTTCTCTGATCGCTGCGGCTAGGACTTCCAAAACTATGTTGAATAAAAGTGGCAAGAGTGGGCATCCTTGTCTTCCTCATCTTAGAGGGAATGCTTTCAGCTGTTTACCATTGAGTGTGGTGCTAGCTTTGGGTTTGTCATATATGGCCTTTATTATGTTGAGGAATGTTCCCTCTATGCCCACTTTCTGGAGATTTTTTTTTATCATAAATGGATGTTGAATTTTATCAAAAAGCTTTTTGTGCATCTGTTGTGATAATCATATGGTTTTTATTCTTCAATTTGTTAATGTGGTATATCACATTGATTGGTTTTTGGATAGTGAAAAGTCCTTGCATACCTGGGGTAAATCCCAATTGATCGTGGTGTATGATCCTTTTAATGTATTGTTGGAATAGGTTTGCTAGTATTTTTTTGAGGATTTTTGTATCTATGTTTCTTAGTGATATTGGCCTGCAATTTTTTTGTGGTATCTTTTTCTGGTTTGAGTATCAGGGAGATGGTGGCCTCATAGAATGAGTTAGGAAGTGTTCTTTCCTCTACAAATTTTTGGAATAGTTTCAGAACAAAGGTGTTAACTCTTCTCTAAATGTTTGGTAGAATTCACCTGTGAAACCATCTGGTTCTGGACTTTTGTTTCTTGGGAGTTTTTAAATTACTGATTCAGTTTCAGTACTGGTAATTGATATGTTCATATTTTCTATTTCTTCCTGCTTCAGTCTTGGGAGATTGTACCTTTCTGAGAATTTATCCATTTCTTCTAGGCTGTCCATTTTATTGGTAACTCATTGTTCATAGTAGTCTCTTATGATCCTTTGTATTTCTGTGGTGTTGGTTGTAACTTCTCCTTTTCCATTTCTGATTTCATTGATTGGGGCTTCTCCCTTATTTTTTCTTGATCACTCTGGCTAAAGGTTTATCAATTTTGTTTATCTTTTCAAAGAACCAGCTTTTAGTTTCATTGATCTTTTCTATTGTTTTTTAGTCTTTATTTTATTTATTTCTGCTCTGGTCTTTATGCTTTCTTTTCTTCTACTAACTTTGCAGTTTCTTTGTTCTTTCTCTAGTTGGTTTAGTTGTAAAGTTAGGTTGTTTATTTGAGATTTTTCTTGTTTCCTGAGGTAAGATTGGATTGCTATACACTTCCCTCTTAGAACTGTTTTTGTTGCCTTCCATAGGTTTTTTTAAATTGAAGTATAATTGATTGACAATGTTTCAGGTGTACAGCAAAGTGATATATATATATATTCTTTTTCAGATTCTTTTCCATTATAGGTTATTATAAGATATTGAATATATTGGGTGGGCCAAAAAGTGCCTTCAGTTTTTTAAATAAAAATAAAAGACACATTTTTCATTTTCACCAAGAACTTTATTGAACAATGTGTTTACCCTTTTGTTCCACTACCTTCTGCCATTTTTAAGACAAATTCATAATTCCGTCTTCCCAAAACTTTTTATCTTTCTGAGCAAAGAACTGTTATAGGTGCCTTTTACAGTCTTCCAGGGAATTGAATTTTTTTTCATTTTTCATTAAGAGAATTTTGTAAAGCCCAAAATAAATAGAAATCCAAAGGTGCAATGTCTGATGAATTTGGCAGATGAATCAGAACTTCCCAGCCAAGCTATAACAGTTTTTGCCCGGTGATCAAAAAAACATGTGGTCTTGCATTATCCTAATGGAAGATTATGCATTTTCAGTTGACTAATTCTGGACACTTATCGTTGAGTGCCACTTTCAGTTGGTCTAATTGGGAGCAGTACTTTTTGGAATTAATCATTTGGTTTTCTGGAAAGAGCTCATGATAGAGGACTCCCTTCCAATACCACCATATGCACAACATCACCTTCTTTGGATGAAGACTGGCTTTTGGTATGATTGGTGGTTGTTCATTCCACTTGCCCCATGATCTCTTCCATTCCACATTGTTGTACAGTATCTACTTTTCATTGCCCATCACAATTTGTTTCAAAAACAGAACATTTTCATTACATTTCAGTAGAGAATTGCATGCAGAAATATGGTTAAGAAGGTTTTTTTGCTTAAATTACGAGGACCCCAAACATCAAAGCGATGAACATAACCAAGCTGGTGCAAATGATTTTCAGTGCTTGATTTGGATATTTTGAGTATGTCAGCTATCTTCTGCATGGTATAACATTGATTGTTCTCAATTATTGTTTCAATTTTATCACTATCAACTTCAACTAGTCTACCTGACTGTGGAGCATCGTCCAGCGAGAAATCTCCAGCACGAAACTTTGCAAAAAACTTTTGGCACATTTGATCAGTTACAGCACCTTTCTCCATACACTGCACAAACCGTTTTGTGTGTTTCAGTTGCATTTTTACCTTCACTTGTATTTTTACCAAAGCTAGTACCACACTCAATGGTAAAAGCATAATATGCTGAAAACGTTGCTTTTTTCCCTTCCATCTTCAGTATTAAAATGGCTACACAAAAATTCATCAGTTTTGATAAGTCTTTTTTTAAATGCACACTGATATGACAGCTGTCACATACAATCTAACAAAATTGTTTCGAATGAAGTTAAAGACAACTAAGTGCTACTAGAGCCATTTACAGAAAAAAATGAATGAAATTTTTGGCCCACCCAATAGTTCCCTATGCTATACAGTTGTTCCTTATTAGTTATCTATTTTATATATAGTAGTCTGTGTCTGTTAATCCAAAATTCCAAATTTTTCACTCCCCCCACTTTCCGCTTTGGTAATCATAAGTTTGTTATCTCTGTCTGTGAGTCTATTTCTGTTTTGTAAACAAGTTCATTTGTATCATTTTTCAGATTGCACGTATAAGTGATATCATATGATATCTGTCTTTTTTTGTCTGACTTACTTCACTTAGTATGATAACCTCTAAGTCCATCCATGTTGCTGCAAATGGCTTTTCATTGTTTTTTTATGGCTAACATTCTATTGTGTGTGTGTGTGTATACACACACACACACACACACACACACACACACACACCACATCTTTATCCATTCATCTGTCAGTAGACATTTAGGTTGCTTCCATATTTTGGCTATTGTAAATAGTGCTGCTATGAACATTGGGTTTATGTATTTTTGAGTTAGAGTTTTCTCTGGTTATATGCCCAGGAGTGAGATTGTTGGATCTTATAATAATACTCTATTTTTAGTTTATTCTTGCCCTTTTTTGTTGCAGATTAATTGACCCTAACTGTGTGGGTTTATTTCTGTGCTGTCTATCATGTTCCATTGATCTATGTGTCTGTTTTTGTGCCAGTACCATACTGTTTTGATTACTGTAGTTTTGTAATAGAGTCTGAAGTTAGGGAGCATGATTCCTCCATCACATAGGTTTTATTTTAATTTTTTTTATTGAAGTATAGTTGATTTACAATGTTGTGTTAATTTCTCTGTACAGCAAAGTGACTCAGTTATACATATAAATATATTCTTTTTCATATTCTTTTCCATTATCGTTTGTCACAGGATATTGAATATAGTTCCCTGTGCTATACAGTAGGACCTTGTTGTTTATCCATCCTATATATAATAGTTTGCCTCTGCTAATCCCAAACTCCCATTCCTTCCTTTCCCTACCCCTCCTCCCCTGATCACATAGGTTTTGGATTGTTATGTTTTCATTTTTATTTGTCTCTAGGTATTTTTTGATTTCCTCTTTGATTTATTCTGTGATTCATTGGTTTTTTAGTAGTATATTGTTTAGCCTCTGTGTTTTTGTGATTTTGCTTTTTTTTTTCTTATAGTTGATTTCTAGCTTCACAGTGTTGTGGTGGAAAAGATGTTTGATATGATTTCAGTTTTCTTAAATTTACTTAGGCGTGCTTTGTGGTCCAGCGTGTCATCTATCCTAGAGAATATTCCATGTGCACTTGAAAAGAATGTGTATCCTGCTCCTTTCTGATGGAATGCTCTATGTGTATTAATTAAGTCCATTTGGTGTAATGTATTATTTAAGGCCTGTGTTTCCTTACTGATTTTCTGTTTGGATGAGCTATCCACTGATGTTAGTCCCCTACTATTATTGTGTTATTGTTGATTTCCCCTTTTATGTCTGTTAATATTTGCCTTATATATTTAGATGCTCCTATGTTGACCGCATATATATTTACAATTGTTATATATTCTTCTTGGATTGATCCCATTTTCATTATGTAGTGTCCTTCTTTGTCTCTTGTAACAGTCCTTGTTTTAAAGTCTACTTTGTCTGATATAAGTATTGCTGCTCTGATTTTCTTTTGATTTCCATTTGTGTGGAATACCATTTTCCATCCCCTCACTTTCATCCTGCATGCATCTCTAGATCTGAAGTGAGTTTCTTGTAGGCAGCATATATTTAGGTCTTATTTTTGTATCCATTCAGGCAGTCTGTGTCTTTTGGTTGGAGCGTTTATTCTGTTTATATTTAAGATAATTATTGATATGTATGTTCTTATTGCCATTTTGTTAATTGTTTTGGATTTGTCTTTGTAGATCTTTCTTTCCCCCTTTCTTCTCTTGTGATTTGATGACTCTTTAGTGTTATGTTTGAATTCCTTTTTATTTTTCTTGTGTATATCTCATACTCTTTTGATTTGCGGTTACCAAGAGGTTTTTTTGTATAGCAGTCTACATATACACGTGATTGTTTTAAATTGCTAATCTCTTAATTTCAAATGCATATTAAATACCCTGAGTTTGTACTTTCCTCCCCTCAATATTGCTGTTTTGGGTATCGTATTTTACTTCTGATTGTTTTGTGTATTTCTCAACTGCTTACTGTGGATACAGATGATTTTACTACTTTTGTCTTTTTTTTTTTTTTTTTTTTTTTTTTTGCTGTACGCGGGCCTCTCACTGCTGTGGCCTCTCCCGTTGCGGAGCACAGGCTCCGGACACACAGGCTCCGTGGCCATGGCTCGCGGGCCCAGCCGCTCCGCGGCATGTGGGATCTTCCGGGATCGGGGCACGAACCCGTGTCCCCTGCATCGGCAGGCGGACTCTCAACCACTGCGCCACCAGGGAAGCCCTACTACTTTTGTCTTTTAACCTCCCTACTAGCTTTGTGTTTGGATGATTTCCTTCCTTTACTATATGTTTGTCTTTACTGGTGATTTTTTTCATTCCTTAATTTTCTTGCTTCTAGTTGTGGCCTTTTCTTTTTTGACTAGAGAATTTCCTTTAACATTTGTTGTAAAGCTGGTTTGGTGGTGCTAAACTCTTTTAGCTTTTGATTGTCTGTAAAGCTTCTGATCTCTCCATTAATTTTGAATGAGAGCCTTGCTGGATAGAGTATTCTTATTTGTAGGTTTCTCCCTTTTGTCACTTTAAATATATCATACCACTTCCTTCTGGCCTGCAGAGTTTCTGCTGAAAAATAAGCTTTTAGCCTTGTGTGAGTTACCTTGCATGTTATTTGTTGCTTTTTCCTTGCTGCTTTTTTTTTGTGTGTGTGGTGTGTGGGCCTCTCACTGTTGTGGCCTCTCTTGCTGCGGAGCACAGGCTCCGGACGCGCAGGCTCAGCAGCCATGGCTCATGGGCCCAGCCACTCCGTGGCACGCGGGATCTTCCCAGACCGGAACACGTATCCATGTTCCCTGCGTTGGCAGGCGGACTCTCAACCACTGCGCCACCAGGGAAGCCCTCCCTTGCTGCTTTTAATATTTTCTCTTTATCTTTCACTTTTGTCACTTAATTACATGTCTTGGTGTGTTCTCCTTTGGGTTAATCCTCTATGAGACTTTCTGTGCTTTCTGGATTTAGGTGATGCTTTCCTTTCCCAGCTTAGGGAATTTTTCAGCTTTTATGTCTCTAAATATATTCCCAGTCTCTTTCTCTCTCTCCTCTCCTTCTGGGACCCCTATAATGTGAATATTAGCATATTGACCTTAAACTGTCCTCACTTCTTTTCTTTCTTTTTTCTTTCAGCATCAGTGATCTCCATTACTCTGTCTTCTGGCTATGATCCATTACTCTGTATCATTTAATCTAGTGTTGATTCCACCCAGTGTATTTTTCATTTCTGTTATTGTATTCTTCATCTCTGTTTGATTGTTCTTTCTATTTTCTATCTCTTTGTCAAAAATGTCTGACTTCTTGCTCTGTGCATCCATTTTTCTTCCAAATTATTTAATCATCTTTAGGATCACTACCATGAACTCTTTCTCATGTAGATTGCCTATCTCTACTTCCCTTAGTTCTTCTGGTGTTTTATCTTATTTCTGTGTCTGAAACCTATTCCTCTGCTGCCTCATTTTGCCTAAGTTGCTGTTTGAATTTTTATGTGTCTGGTAGGTTAGTTGCATTTCCCAGCTTGGAGAAGTGGTCTTCTGTGGGAGACATCCTATGCAAACCAACAGCCCACTTCTTTCTCATCAACTAAGCTATATGCTCTAGGAATTACCCGCTATGTGTGCTGTGAGTGCTATGTAGGTCCTTCTGTTGTGGTGGGCTGACTATGTGGGTGGTCTGATAGGCTTGGTTGGCCCCTAGTCCAGTTGGTTGCCAGGTCCCACCTTTTGCAGAGGCTGCTGGCTGCTGGTTAGGGAGGCCTGGTCATGAGGTGGCTAACTGTAGAACCCCAGGGGGCCCTGGGGCTACTGGTGGCTCACTGGTGAGCAGATTTAAGGTCTAGAAAACTCTGGGGTTATTGCCCACCCACTTGCAGGTGAAGCCATGTCCTGGGGTTAATCCCAGCTTATTAGCTTACAGAACCAGGTTTGGAGTCTGGCTGCAGGGCCCAGGGATCCCAGCACTAGTGTTAGATTGCTCGTTGGGGGGCTGGTTCCTGACACAGTTGGGTACTGGTTCCAGGGTGTCCTGAAACTTTTGTTGGCATGCTAGTTGTCAGGGCTGAGGCCCAGCTGGTCATAGGTTAGGGTCTGGCCTGCTCTGGGAAGGCTGGCTCTGCAGGTTGTTGAATTATGATTTTCATGCATCTGGTGTCAGCCCCCCTGTTGGGTGGACTGTCTAGAAGCGGCTCTGTGCTCAGGAAGTCTTTGGGCAGCCTGTTGATGACACATCCCCACCCAGTTAGTTGCTTGGCCAGAGGCATCCCAGCACTGACTCCTGCAGGCTTTTGGGTGCAGGCAGGTCTTGGCACTAATGAGCTAGAGGGAGCATACCACAATGGTACCTTGCCAGTACCAGCATACACCCGGTAGAAGGAGCTCCCAAGAATGGCTTCCACCAGTGTCTATGTCCCCAGGGTGAGCCACAGCCACCCCCTGCCTTTCCAGGAGACTCCATGATTAGCATGTAGGTCTAGCCTAGGCTCCTATCAAATTACTGCTCTGGCCCTAGGTCCTGGTGCATGTGAGATTTTGTGTTCACCCTTTAAGAATGAAGTTTCTGTTTCCCCCAGTTCTTTGGGACTCCTAAAATTAAGCCACACTGGCCTTCAAAACCAAATTCTCTGGGTGTTCATCTTCCCAGTGCAGGACTGGGGAGCCTGATGGGCTTGGAACTCTTCCTCTTGTGGGGGAACCTCTGCAATATAATTATTCTCCATTTTGTGGGTTGCCCACTAGGGATACGGTAAGTTGGTTATATCACAAATCCACCCCTCCTACCCATGTCGTTGTGGTTCCTTCTTTATGTCTTTAGTTGTAGAAGATCTTTTCTGGTAGGTTCTGATCTTTTTGTTATTGATGGTTGTTCTGTAAATAGCTGCAATTTTGCTGTGCTACTGAGAGAAAGTGAGCTCAGGGTCTTTCTACTCCACCATCTTGGCCACTCTCTCCTATATACTGAATTATTAATAATGACAAAGAGCATTCCATTAGATTATAGCTGGGCTTTTGTAGACTCTCTTCATACCTTCCCAAGTCAGATTCTCATGCATGGATTCTTTTGAGAGTCACTTCTGCTCTTCAGCAGAATGGGATATAAAATGACTGGAAAGCTGATCTCTTCACACAATATTCAAAAATGAAAGAAACCTTATGCAGAATTACCTTCCAACAAACAATGAACTCTCAGAATATTGGCAGTTAAAAAAGTCAATTTATTGTCAAGAAGAGGGGTGTGCTTTCTATACATAAGCTATCAACCGTTCTATTTATAAAACTATTGATGTATCACAAATAATTTGGCATTGATCCCATGCAAATTTTAAACTTTTAAATAAATTTACTGTATTTGAAAAATTTATTCTCTCTAGTTTTGTTCCACAGTGTTTTCAGGGCACTATAACATATGTTCCTGTTAGAATTATAGAAATTTTAGGATTGGAAAGCGTACTTAAAAATGATCTCCTTGTCTTCCCTGGTGGCGCAGTGGTTGAGAGTCCGCCTGCCGATGCAGGGGACACGGGTTCGTGCCCCGATCCGGGAAGATCCCACATGCCACGGAGCAGCTGGGCCCGTGAGCCATGGCCACTCAGCCTGCATGTCCAGAACCTGTGCTCCACAACGGGAGAGGCCACAACAGTGAGAGGCCCATGTACCGCAAAAATAAAATAAAATAAAATAAATCTCCTCTTTTCTCTTAGTCCATTTGGGCTGCTGTGGAGTTTCTTTTATAAGAACACTAATTCCATTCATGAGGGCTCCACCCTCATGACCTAATCACCTCCTAAAGGCCCTACTCATTAATACCATTACCTTTGGGAGGTTAAGCTTTCAACACATGAATTGGGAGGGGCACAGACATTTAGACCACAGCATTCTCATTTTATAAATCAGGAAACCATACCCCAAAGTAGTGGCTTGTCCAAACAATTTGTTTAAATATTGTTTCATTCAAACTTGTTTATTGAGTATTAGTTATATGTCATGCGCTGTGCCAAACCACAGGATATACCCCCAGGTCTTCTCATGGTGGAGTTCAATATGGCTTTGTGACTGGAAAGGAGGTTACAGGGAGAACCCTGTTGTCTTCACTTTGTAAAGTGTTAATTTTATAAAAAGTAAGCCATTCTTTAAAAATACAGATCAAATAGAGAGAGATACAAAAACTTGGGCCAAATGTCTTTCAATAAGACAATCTTCCTTGCAGAAAACTATGAGACTGTGAAGAAGAGAAGAAAAACTAGGTTCAGGAAAAAGTTATGTTCACTTTAGTGACAAAGAAATGAGGACTTAAATTTTTCTCAGTTAGAGCCATTGTTCAAGTGAGAGAAAGGTAAGAGACCATGTTTTTTCCTTTCTCCTACTCTGAAGACACAGGTTATACTGTGCAGCTGTCCGAAATATAGGACCAGATTAGGAGTCTGTTTTGAAATTTGTTTGTTATGTAGTTGAAATGAATAAATTTACTTGTTTTGTAAAATGATAACAACAACAGCAACAACCAGCTCTAGGTGCTTTTGCCTCTACTGGCCTGGGTGACTGATACATGGAACTGTTTTCTGTAGAGAGTATAGAAATTTCCAAAGTAATAACTTTATTATACTTGTTTATATTTTTCTGATTCCAAAATAATACCACTCCAAAGTAGATTATTTTAAAAGTTAGGTAAGTGAAAATAAGAAAATATTTTAAAAAATTGCTCATGATTCTATTAATGAGAGAAAAAATTCACATTATGTTCTATAATGTATATTGTTAATATTTTTCTCCACACGCCCCTTTTAAAATCACTGAGATCATACTACAGATATTTTTGGCAAATTTTTTCATATTACTTTATGTTATCAGTATTTTCTGTTATTAGGTAATTTTCCAAGACATGATTTTATTGTCTGAATAATATTCCTTTATATTCATCTACTGATTTTTATTTGATTTATTCCTTCTGTTGCATTCTCAGATCATTTTAAAGTTTTCTATTTTGTTTATTTTTTAGGACAATATCGTAGAAATGGTTTTAGAAACACAGGATCCTAACTTTTTAAAGTCTTTTTGGCAAGACACTTTCCATTTTACTTTTCTCTATTCCCTAATATTATATTTACTGTCAATTTAAAGAGTATCAGTTTTTCTTAAATAGGAATTATGACAACATCTCCCTTCCCTTTAAGTTAGCAGCAATTTATTGGAAAATTTTGTCAAGAAAATTACGTGTTTTTTTCCTTTTATTTAAAAGCAGAAGTGTAATTTTGATTTTAGTCTTTGCTTCTAACTAGCAATTATCAAGAATTACCAAAGCATTTGTATTTCACAGAAACATTTGCTAAAATGACCCTAAAGTAGATATATAGAAATTTATGGTGTTCCTCTTTAGTGCTTTTGAAACTAGAGTTTTGCTTCAACCAAAATATATTAACTTTAACAACTTATTTCTTATACTCAAAACTGCTTACATTTTTATGTGTTAAGGGACAATGATTGTACCAAAAATGAATTCTGATTCAGTCACCTGAAAAAAATACCTGTCCAGCCAAACAAAGCCTTCATTTTGTAAATGAGAATAAAAAACACATCAATCATGACATGTCAGGAAGAGCAGAGGAGAAAAGAAGGAAAGAGAAGAAATCTGGAGACCTCTATAGTCAGCTCTGTGCCATTTTACACAAATTCTTCATGTGAAATCTTGTAAGTCATTATGCTGACTTATGGGCAGAGTAAGTGTTGAGGGTAGGACTAGTTGAATGTTTCAAATTAGAGTAATGAATGTTCTGAGTTTTAAACTCCAGAACTACTTTTTTAAAATGAAAAATATTGATTGTTAGCCTTTATAATCTTACATTTTTCTTAAGTCCATCAAACTAAATAAAATAAAAATAAATTATTATTTCATTTAGAACCATAGAGGTATATATTTGTTGTGTATTTGGAAATAGTTATTTATAGGCAATAA
This sequence comes from Mesoplodon densirostris, assembly GCF_025265405.1. Lineage (NCBI taxonomy): Eukaryota > Metazoa > Chordata > Mammalia > Artiodactyla > Ziphiidae > Mesoplodon > Mesoplodon densirostris. The sequence continues at coordinate 86,704,232 of NC_082663.1, forward strand.
TAAAACATTTTAATATGTTATCAAGAAATAAGATGAGAAAAGAATTAGTTCTAGAAATTTAGATGTGGGAGAAGCATAATGATAAATTCTTTTGGTAAGCAGAAAATTAAACCAACTATATAATTGCCCGACAAATTTACTTATTGAGAATTAAGCTGGAGGATTAACAAATATGAAATAGATTACTTAAAGCAGAGAAGCTCAATCCTTAATCCAGTAAATGTATTTCAGTTCAGGGAAATATATTTCATTTCATGGGTCCTTTGGTCTGTTTTATTTAATTCTTTTTATTGTATATTTGGCCTTTAGTTTTGTGTGGAAGGACAAATGACTGTCATCTTTACAACCAACAGTGATGCCTTTCAGGAGTGTTCTATTTAAACTACTGGATATTTAACAACTTATTCTAATTAGAGGATCAGAGTTAAATCTGACTTGCTACAGATCTTCAGGTGGTTTACTGCACCAAGGAAATGTAAGGTCCTATCTGCATTTTTAAGTCTTTTTACTCTATAGAAATGTGGTTTGCAAATGCATCAAGATTATCTATGGTCCGACATTATAAAAAACAATAGAAACCCGTTACCTTTAATTATAAGTGTTTGAAAATTTAGTATTTCAATAGTTATTCCATATTTCACCTCAGATGACTTGAAGGATAAGAAAAATAAAGCACCCAAAATACATGGTGAAATCACTGATTAAAACTTAGTCTTTTACATACTAATGGAAATCACATATTAATTGCCTAGTGCTGGATTGCATGTGTAAGTTTCAGGTTGTGTGAATGTGATGCTGTAAAATCTGCATCTTTGATTTTTTTCCCCAAGGTAAAATCAGTTTCCAAAAGGAGGGAGGGATGATAGTGATGTTCTTAGAGTACCCAGCAACCTTTCTCTCTGCCTTTGACTCTGTGGAGCACTCTTTGCAGGAGTGAAGAGCACTTGCTGAAGGAAGTTAAGAAGAAGCAAAGGCTTTTGGTGCAGAAAAGGAGACGGTATATACAATAGAATAAAGAAAAGGTCTCTAAGAGTAGCAGCCACCTCACTGACACATCTGGGGGGAATATTTCAGCCGGGATAATTGAAAACTTCATGCAGAGAGAGAGATTTGATTTTCGGAAGTGGAGCGTTCCAAACCACAAAAGCAAAATGAAAGGCAGCACTCAGATGAAATGTACTATTATCATCAAACCACAGACTGACTAAAATTATCAAGTTAGAATCAATGCTAATATGGTGATGCTAAGTAATATATGTAGGTATTTTAGTAAAGTGTGTCTTCTATCAGTTCTGACCCTGGTCTTATCCTCAAGATAAATATGCATGGAGTATAGAACTCCCTTTTCACGCTAATGATTATATTTCTAAATTAGTATCATGTGGCCTTGTTTTCTATTACTACACACACCCACAGTTCATTATGAGCTTATAGGCGTGCACGAAAGGAGAAATATCATTTATACTTTGCTAACATTTATTAAAGGCAACAATCAAAAACCCACTTTTGTTTTTTTCCTTTAAACGTTTGATCTTGAAAACAGTAAGAATATATAAAACTCCACTTGTATATACTGGTTGGTAATCATTTTGTTTATTTGTTTCTTCTTTTGGACTAATGGAAGCTTAAATTATGAAAAGCTGTATGTTTTAGAACTACAGTTATACTGTTTTAGTTATAATTCAGTAAAATTAAGGTATAAAATGATTTGAAACATTAAACATCCATGTTGCTTTTTGCTAGATAGAATTTCCCTTGCTCCGTCTCAATCTGAATATACCTTTTATTTTCTTAAGTGTGGATAGTTTGAAATGCTCCACATAAAACAAAAACTTGTCTTAGTCAGTATGGGCTGCTATCAAAAATTACCATCGACAGGATAGCTTAAATAATAAACACTTATTTCTCATATTCTGTAGGGTGGAGACCAGAGCGCCAGCATGGTGAGGTTCATTGTAAGGCCTGCTTCCTTGGTTACATTTGGCTGTCTTCTTGCTGTGTCCTCACGAGAAGGAAAGAAGGCTAGCTAGCTCTCTGGCTTCTCTATAGGGGCACTGATCCCATTCATGTGGGCTCCATCTCATGACTTAATTACCTCCAAAAGACCCCACAACCAGATACTATCATATTAGGATTAGGGTTTCATAATATAAAATATGGGGGGGACACAAACATTCAGTGTACTGCACTATTGAATAATTTAACTAATCCTAAATTCACACTGCAACACTTCTGGCAATCTGTGTTCAAGAAAGGGAAAATGAAGTTTTTGAAGTAAAAGAGTCAAAATAATCTTGTGTTTAGGACACTTAAATGATTTAAATAACATAGTTCCCTTATCAAGTTATCTTATTTTGATCGAACCTGTGCCTTTACACTGTTAAAATTAGAATTCTTAGGTGTCTTCTTGTTACTCACAAACATGATGAAACCATTCAGAGCTTTCTCTGATTATAAGTATGTACTTCATCCCTACTGTGTAAATCAGGACTGATTTTTAAACAAATATTATATCAGTTATTAAAAAGATTTTATCACTGGAAAGCCACGTATCAAGATATATGGTAGATAATTATTCACAAGGAATCATACTGTCCATTTAATTTTATTTTATTATCTTTTTTGAGTTGGTGGGGTACAAATAATTGAACAATTAATAGGAGGTCTTTTTGCATTACTGATCATTTACCAGCTCTGTCCACCTGGCCCTTTATTAATGATACTCTCCTTTTTATGGTATAAAAATTACTAAACATTTGTTTATAAATTTGACAAATCTACTTAATTAGAGCCATTCAAAATTACGCTTTATTCTAACTATATTGCTGTGAAAATGAAATTTGATTTCCACAACCCCTTTTTTTGTTTCAGCAATTTATTTTAGACTAAATTTAGACTTACAGAAAAGTTGCAAAAATAGTACTAAGATTCCTGTATACCCTTCACCTCATTTCCTCTAATATTACCCTTTATATAACCATAGTTTAATTATTGAAACTAGAAAATTAGCATTGGTTTAGTACTTGCAGACCTTGTTCACATTTCATCAGTTTTTCCCCCTAAGGTCCTTTGTTTGTTCCAGGATCCTATCCAGGTATCCACATTTCATTTAGTTGTTATTTCTCCTTGGACCTTAAGGTCCAAGGTCCTTTGTTTGTTCCAGGATCCTATCCAGGTATCCACATTTTGATTAGTTGTTATTTCTCCTTGGATTCCTCCAATGTGTAATATTTCCTTAATCTTCTCCTGTCTTTAAAAATCTTGACAACTTTGAAGAGTACTGATCTACTGTTTTGTAGAATTTCCTACAATTTGGGTTTGCCTTGTGTTTTCTTCAGTGCGATTATGCTATTGTATGTAAAACCGTTCATTTGTTAGTGTATGAATTCCACTTTGGCTTTCTTCCACATCCTGCTTGGCTTTAATTGTTTATTTTGTGGTGAGTGAAAGATATGTAAAACATTACTGTTTCTAAGAGTCAGAGTTATAAAATATACTCAGAGAAGTGTCACTCCCTCTTCATTTCTGATGCTGCTTTTTCGTTTTTCCCTTCTTACCACTACTTGGCCACATGTTCCCTGCAGGTAACCAGTGAGCACATATGTGTGTGTCCTTATATCCCATCTTCTTCATTTGAAGGGTAACATAACATGGGTACTCTTTTGGGCTTTTTGTTTGTTACTTAACAGTATGTTCTCAAAATCATTCCACTGTTGGTTAGTAGATATCTCCCTCAATTCTTTTTTACAGCTGCATAGCACTGCATTGTACAGCTGTACCATAGTTTTTTCAACCACTCTCTTACATATGGATACTTAGGTTGTTTACAATATTTTACAATTACAAACAATGCTGTATTGAATAACCTTATAAATATATATTTCCAAATAACTGAAGCTGCATCTTCAGGATAGTCTCCTACTGGTAAGTGCATAAAAATAAGTATGTGCATATAAGCAGTTTTATTAAGTATTATCAAGTATCTGCATAGAAGTGTAATTTGCACTACTGTCAGCAATGTATGGGAGTACCCATTTCCCAACAGACTACCAATGAAATGTGTGGGTAGCAGGTAAATAGATAGATAGATAGATAGATATAGATATAGATATAGATATTGCCAGTCTGATAGGTAAGAAGTGCTATCTTGGTATTGTTTTAATTTCATATTTCTAATTATGAGTGAGTATAAACATTTTATTATATATTTAAGGACCACTTTTATCTTTTATTTTTGAATTGTCTGTTTATGCATTTTCATGTTTTTGCATTAGGTTTTGGGTACTTGGCCTCTCAAGTTTTAATAGAAATATTTATTCTAGGGATATAATTCTTTTATAGATGTCATGTGTTGTGAATGTTTTCTCCTGGTCTTAACAGTTGTCTTTTGATTGTGTTTATGGTGGGTTTTGCCATATAATTTTTTTAGGTAACCAAATTTAGCATTATATTCTTTTATTGCCTCTAGATTTTGAGTCAAATTTAGAAAGCCTTTTTCTGCACCAGGGTTAGAGAGACATTTATCATATGTCCATTTACCGTAGTTTTCCTAGTCATTATTTGGTTGGATGAAGCTCATCCTTTAGTAGATTCCTTAAGAAGACCTGATGGGTGCAAAATTTCTTAAGCTATGTTGAGAAGTTTTCTTTTTTTTTTTTTTCTCTCTCTCTCTCTATGGCCTTGATACATGAAAGATAGCTTTGCTGGACATAAAATCCATGTTCTGTACTTTCTTTATAATTTTTTAAAGTGATGGCTGATTGTTGCTTGACTTTTAGATTGATTTTGAAAGGTCAGTGTGAGAAATGTTTTTGAGTTTGTGAGTCATTTGAACTTTTCATGCGGTGGTCTTGAGGATTTAGTTTTTATCTTTGAAATATATATATATATATATTTTTTTGAGATGTATTTTGTCATTGATCATTCTGGGTTAATTTTCCCAGGTATCTAGTAAGTTTTTTCATTGTGTAGATCCAGGATTTTTTCTATTTCTGGAATATTTTCTTGGATATTCTCTTCCATTTTTTTCTACTTCAGAGACTAATAATACAAATACTGTTCCTTTCTTTTTCTGTCTTCCATTTCCGCTGCCTTCACTCTTGCCATGTTTATTCTTTCTATATACCATTTATATTTTTTGGTTGTTTTCTGGCCTTTCTTCAAAGATCCTTAGTAAATTTTAATCCATCTCTATTCCTCCTTGAGCACCTTATAATTTTTTCCTTTATTTATGCAGTGCTTTTGTTTTCTTCCATTGTTTTTCAAAGTTCAATCAACTCTTTTAATTTCTCCCAGTTGTCTTGTACATTACTGTTAATAGTTTTTGAAATTATGACTCAAGGAAGATTTTACATATCCTCAAATGTCTGAGTATATTTAATTCTGTTTAGAGTACAGAATTACAGTTTATTTCTGCTTTGTTATTATTTTTAAGGGGAAAATTTTCCTCTGTTGATTTTTGTGAAATTTTGTTTCCTGATTTACTGCAACAGTGGTCTATAGACCACTTTGTTTACTTTTATGAAATTGGGGTGTTATCCACATTTCTAGTTTAATGGCATCCTTTTCTGCTACTCTATCAAAGTCCAGATATATAACAAGGCTGTTTGTTTTATATTTTGCTGGTAACAAAGTAATTGTGAGTCCCATGATTTTTTGCAGTTCTCTTTTGTCTTTCAGGATTCTAAAATTTCTACTTTTTTCTTCTTTCCCTCTTTTCCACCCAATTGCCAAATTGTGCTTATTTCTTCTTTTTTGACTTTTGTCTCCATCAGAAGCTATGTCTTTAGAAGTGGGTCCATTTAAATCAGGCTTGCCCATTTGAACGAAATCTGTACCTTTAAATATCCTGCCTGGAGCTTTATATGGTGTCTGGCCTATGAAATTATCCTTAATTCGAAACTCCTTCTCTTAGTCCATTCTCTTGTCAGTTCAGTTACTTATTTGTATTTTCAGATTTATGACAGATTTAATGTTTCTTGATGTTTTCCTCAGTCCCTTTGACTTGTGTCTACTGTTTTCCATGCATAGTTTTCCTTGTGTGACTCTTCACCACAAAACATTGTTGTGCAGTGGGTGTATGGTGGGAGCACATAGAACCATACACTGGGATTTTTTTTCCTTTAGTCATAGCTATACTTTCAGTTTTAGCATCCTTTCAATAATTTTAATGGTATGGCTCTTCATAGAGTTTTCATAGCTGTGAGGTCATTTCATATATTTCATATAATTTGGAGAGGTTGATTTCTATAGACCTGCCATTTTATTCCTCTGTTATATTCTTTTTTTTTAATTGAAGCATATTTGACGCACAATATTATGTTGGTTTCAGGTGTACAACATAATGCTATATCTTTTTTTAATTTTATTTATTTATTTATTCATTTATTTATTTTTTGCGGTACGTGGGCCTCTCACTGTTGTGGCCTCTCCCGTTGTGGAGCACAGGCTCCGGACGCGCAGGCCCAGCGGCCATGGCTCACGGGCTCAGCCACTCCGCGGCATGCGGGATCCCCCTGGACCGAGGCACGAACCCGTGTCCCCTGCATCAGCAGGCGGACTCCCAACCACTGCGCCACCAGGGAAGCCCCATAATGCTATATCTTAAGCTCACATTTTCTCAAGTGATTACATACTAAAATTGTACAGGTAATTTGGATGCTTTCCTTCCTCCTCCTCTACGTCATTAGAAATATGAATGCCACTGAACTACAACAACCTATCAACACATTTTAATGCTTTTCTTGACACTTAATAATATTTTGGAAGTAATCATTTTGTCTTCAAATAAATTAATTATTGTAATCCATCATCCTACACTTCAATAATTGTTGAAGCTGCATGGAAGATTGTATCATATACCCACTAATTGTCTATAAGTACAAGAAGTTTATAACTCAAAAGCAGAAATATTCCAAGTTTTTAACAAGAAATCTTTGTACATTATGTACTTCAAATGAAAAAAATTTTTGAATGTTGAATTGTTGAGATTTTCTTTTATATAACTTTCAACTTATTCCTAGGCTAATTGCTTAAAAGAGCAAAAGTGCAACCTATTTTTCTTATTTGGTAGTTCTTCTGTCTACAGACTTTCTCAGGTGGCATGAGTGACAATCACACTTCTACTTGCTTTGAACTCTAAGTCAGTATAATTACCTTACCAAGAGTATTTCTCTTTTGAGTTCTTCCCTATGTTCTCACTCATCTCAGGAGTTGCTACAGAGGTTATGAATGTTCACCAATGTCCAACTTGTCCTATCTATCTTGGAACCCAGCCAGGCTTCATTTTACAGTCTCCATTGCAGTTCAGTGTAATCTGTGGCTGAGTTATGGTCCATGAATGTGAGTAAAATTATAAGCACTGCTTCTAGACCTGGTCTTTCATTCTTTCCTTCTTTCTTTCTTTCTTTCTTCCTTTCTTTCCTTTCTTTCCTTTCTTTCCTTTCCTTTCTTTCTTTTTTTCTTTTTTCTTTCTATCTTTATTGGAGTATAATGCTTTACAATGGTGTGTTAGTTTCTGCTTTATAACAAAGTGAACCAGCTATACATGTACATATATCCCCATATCTCTTCCCTCTTTCGTCTCCCTCCCACCCTCCCTATCCCACCTCTCTAGGGGATCACAAAGCACCAAGCTGATCTCCCTGTGCTATGCGGCTGCTTCCCACTAGCTATTTTACATTTGATAGTGTATATATGTCCATGCCACTCTCTCACTTCGTCCCAGCTTACCCTTCCCCCTCCCCATGTCCTCAAGTCCATTCTCTATGTCTGGGTCTTTATTCCTGTCCTGCTCCTAGGTTCTTCAGAACCATTTTTTTTTTTTTTTTTAGATTCCATATATATACGTGTTAGCATACAGTATTTGTTTCTCTCTTTGACTTACTTCACTCTGTATGACAGACTCTAGGTCCACCCACCTCACTACAAATAACTCTGTTTCGTTTCTTTTTATTAGACCTGATCTTTAGAAACTTCCTGCTTTCCATCCTTTTCTTCCCTAGCTATTGGCTTAACGTAGTGGACTTGAAAAATATAGAAGAACAAATGTGGGTTCCTAAGTGAGTTCAAAAACTTGTCATGATCCTCCATCCTAATATGGATAAAAGATAAGCTTTTATGTGAGAGCTTCTGAAATTTCGATAATTATATCTGCAATTGAAACTTACTATGCTTTTTCCACCCCCTCCATCATCAGCATCACCTCCAACATAAAATATGCATGCATAAATTCTTATTGAATGGATAAGTATTTTTCCTACCAATGTAGTTAATGTACTATTGTTAATGTGCTGTTTCTGTTAAAATTAAAGTTCAGGGTTTTTTTTTTTTTAGAAATACTTGAGTCTACTGGGATATTCTGACCTTGGAAACATTAAAATTTAGGTCCTCAGAGTTAATTTTCATTTTGTTTCATAGCTTCCTCCTTCGTGAAACTTTGAAAAAATATCCTGGGTCTGAGCCAGAGAATATATATATCATGGTAACATCTGTCTATGATATTCCAAATTAGTCCTCTCCGATGTTGTGGACACAGTGAGGTTCCACCCTGATCCCTGTGTAAGGAGTATTTATTTCCATCTGTGGGAATACTGTCATCAGAAAGCCTCTAGATGGACTTTCCTGGTGATCCAGTGGTTAACACTGCGCTCCCGATGCAGGGGGCACAGGTTCTGTCATCCCTGGTTGGGGAACTAAGATACTACTGCGTGCTGCACAGCACGGCCAAAAAAGAAAAAGAAAAAGAAAGCCTCTAGTTCAGAGTTGGCCTAAGTTTCAGAGAGCTGCCTTGTATAAGGTTATGCTCTCCTTAGGGTGGTATGGATCTGGTTGGTGAGTGAGGTGGAGTATAAATATCTGGGCATTTCAACCAGACACAGAACACTCAGAAAGGCAATATTCCTTTCAGACCTTTCCATTGTTTTGGGTGAGGTTTTGTTGGACCTATATCATAGTTGAATTATTCTTCTTACTTTTTATCCCACCTTATTTTTCCACAGATGTTGATTAAATTTCTTATATCCCAAACTGCATTTCACTGTACGTTTTCGGGATACCAAATGTACTATACCTGAGCATATATTATTGTTTTTTCAAAACTAAGCATGTTTAAAAGCTCTCTCCTGCATTCTGAGTCTCATGGAAGCCTTCTCTATTATCCCAAATTGTCTGAGACAAGAATTCTTACTAGGCTCTGAATGTGATATTTATTATGATTTAATCGACAAATAATAATTGGATAGCTAAACAAAACAAACCAATCAAATAAGTAACAGCAATAACAACAACAAAATAGAAGAGTAGCCAGGCAGATAAAGGAAATTTTTTTTTTAAAAGAAGGAGAAAGAGAGTAGTAGAAAAATCAGAGGGAACAAGCAGAGTTGGCATAAGCAAGTGTGTGATAGTTATATTGCAATGTTGTCTATAAAACAGCAAAATAACATTTGATCCTGTATAAAACAATATGCAAAAACACAATTTTTGTGAGAGTACCTACATTCCACAATGGCTGCTTAAAAAATTATTTGGTTAAAAATGAGACCTGCCTCCCCCTCATAATTACTACCCAACAAAATAAAATACACAGTAAAAACCAATAACTTAAAGGCAAATGAATTAAAGAACCAATGAACAAATACATTTAAAACAAATCAACCAACAAACAAATGAAACTACTCATGTTCTGTTGTCATAACAATTATCCAATGTCCCGGGGTCTCAATCAATATGGAGATTGAATGTTCCTGGAAGCAGTGCATTTGTACCTACTACTCTTGTTCTGCAGTGTTACTTGAAGGATCATTTGTTGTAGGCACCAGGAATAACGGCTGGTATGAAACAACAATATTAAGGCAATATATCCTGTAGCACTCAGCAGCTGAAATGATAATAATTGCTTATGTAAACTGGATACTAAATCAGAAAGAATGGAAACAAGACAAATGATATGGAAAAATAGGAAGTATGAGAACACAGTGCAAACCTGAATGTTGGTTTAGGGTTGCATTTTATGGAATGGGGAGTATTCACTGCTAGTTTTAAAAATACTCATGGTATTTTAAAAGTAACTTAAAGCCATAGATTTGAAATAAGTTCCAGGGATATGTTATAGTGATTAAGTATTCAGTTGAGAAAGATTTTGATTCAGTGACCAAAAATATAACATTAAAATATTCAATCTGCAAGTTTGATATTACACACACAGCTAAGTTTTTTTTTTTCTGAAAAATATCTCATTATGCACAGAAATTCCAAAGTATCTGCAGATTTTTGAAATGGATGTATTGAGACTCAGTTTCAGTTCCCAAAGAAAGTCTTGTTGACAGAGCAAAAAGACATGAGATGTGCTTGAAAAAGTGAAAATGGTTGTTCTGTGAACAGTTGACACATCTACTGCCCTATTTGTAGATATTTTCCTTAAAACAGTTACATGTAGTAGAATCAAAATGTATTTGTTCTACTGCCCTATTTGTTGATATTTTCCTTAAAACACTTATGTATAGTAGAATCAAAATTTATTTCATTTAATTGAAGGATGGAGACTTCCTTCTATTCCCCACAATATCCAGTTGAGGAAAATAATGTCCAGAGAATTCACATGTTTCCTCAGTGACAATTAATGGGTGACAGAGTTAGCAACAGATGTATGTTGTCTGGCTTTCAAGGCCAGCTAGCTCCCTCTCAATTCTCTATGGACATGAATTCACTTACTGGACAATTACTGTATTCTTCATAAAATTGATCTACTGGTAAATTTCTGTCAGAGTAGTAGTACCTTATATTAGGGTCTGAATGAAAGAAGGGGGAACCTCAGAAATGAAAGACTTCCACTCTCCTGTTGATTGCTATTATTAAGAAAGACTATAGGGCCTCCCTGGTGGCGCAAGTGGTTGAGAGTCCGCCTGCCGATGCAGGGGATACGGGTTCGTGCCCCGGTCTGGGAGGATCCCATATGCCGCGGAGCGGCTGGGCCCGTGAGCCATGGCCGCTGAGCCTGCGCGTCCGGAGCCTGCGCGTCCGGAGCCTGCGCTCCGCAATGGGGGAGGCCACAACAGTGAGAGGCCCGCATACTGCAAAAAAAAAAAAAAAAAAAAAAAAAAAAAAAAAAAAGAAAGACTATAAAATAGAAATTAGCAGTCCTCAGCCTTCCAATTTAATCTATCCTTTGTCCAGAATTGACCACAAACTCATATACCCAACCACTGTGTGACTAAAATCTTTACCAAAGTGCTTGTAATGGAATCATGGGGGAAATACATGAGTCTCTCTCATATCTGGACATTCTTTTGATTCTATTTTCAGGCTGTAAATATTTACTGCACATTATAAATCTTAATTATGTGGCCATGAAATGTTATGGCATGAAATACTTTAGCATATTTCAATATTTATTTGACTTTAAGATTTCCATACATATTTTGTTTAGATTAAATTCAGTTTAATTAAGAAATCAGATGAATTGTGTATTTTACATAATATATTATGTAATCTGTAATATAACATGTAAAACTTAGATTGAATTCAATAGTGAAAACAAATTAGGTCCAAAGCACTTTTAAGATACTCTACAAATGTCATTTTTAGAAAAATAGCAGATGTGTGAGGCCAGTCAGTTGCGTACTTTGAAATTCACCGGTTTAATTAAGTTTAGTCACATGGTACTTTTTGCCAGATGGAATTAATTAAACTCTTCTATATTTTTTATTTGGAAAAAAATACCACACCCGGACCTTAGTTTTACATGTCTTTTATCTTAAACTGTGCTATTTTTGGTGGCTGATTCAGCAAACATATTTATATGTGTGAGATGTTCTTCATACAGCTCTCCAAACTTTGTTCTTCAGTAAAATAATTTTTTTCTTTCTTGCTATAACTGTATGATCAAATGCTCATATAGGAACTTGACATACTTTGCATATTCCAGTCTTCTCCCACCATTGATTGGCTCAAAGATGGCTACCTGACTCAAGGTAGACTAATGATACCCTTTGCACCCATATTAGTCCAGGTAATTTATTTAAGGACAGGTACTCAGAAATAGTGAGGATTCTCCAGAGAAACAGAACCAATAGGATGTATATGTAGAGGCAGGGGCGGTGGGAGGGAGAGAGAGAGATTGATTTACTGATTTTAAAGAATTGTCTCATGTAATTACGGAACCTCGCAAGTCCAAAATCTGCAAGGTAGTTGGAGGTCTGGAGATGGAGGGAGAAAGCAAGTTTGCAGTTCAAGTCTGAGGGCCATTTGCTGGCAGAATTTCTTCTTTTTCCAGGTAGGTCAGTCTTTGTTTATTAAGGGCCTTCAAATGATTGGATGAGCCTCCCCACCCCACCCCACCCCCACACACTATAGAGAGTAATCTGGTTTACTCAAAGTCCACCAATTTAAATGTTAATCTCATGCACAAACCATTCACAGAAACATCAGGAATAAATGTTTGACCAAATATCTGGGGAACTATGGCCCAGCCAAGTTAACATAAAAAATTATAGGCACTTTTGTGAAGCTGGACTTGTCATGGAACTTAGGTCTTAGAATAGTGATCTCAATTCATCTCAGATGTCCAAAATGAAAGGTGTTAGCCTGAAAGTTTACAGGTTCCACATATTTTTATATTAATGGATAAAGGTTTTTGGAGACCAAAACCCCCCCCCCAAAAGAAAAAATGTAAAAATGAGAAACTGGAAGAGAATCAAGGGCCAATGGTCTAAGTCCCCATCTGATAACCAGAAGCATTGATGTCCTAGGGCAGGAGAAGGTGGATGTCATGTCTCAGCTCAGGGAGAGCTAATTTATTCTTCCTTCACCTTTTCATTCTATTCAGGCCCTCAAGGAATTGTTTGATGCAAACCCACATTGGTGAGGGCAATTTTCTTTACTCAATCTACTGATTAAAATACTAGTCTCTTCTGGAGACATCCTCATAGGCACACCCAGAAATAATGTTTTACCAGCTATCTGGATATCCCTTAGTCCAGTCAAGTTGGCACATAAAATTAACCATCACATCAGTCATACCATACTAATAAGAAAAAAATGCCAATAGTTCAGGATTTCTCAAGATTTTTTTTAATGGAACCCATTAAAAATATTCTCAGGTAGTAACTATTAAGTTATTTTTATTAAAATGTTAACTTTATTGAAATTATAACAAATTCCTTATGCTTATAGCTGTTATATACCATAATAATAAAAATAATAAAAAATAATAAATAAAACTACAAAACCAATAAAAATAAAAATTAACATTAACTTAATGGGATGAACAATGAGTGTTCTAGTCTCACTATGATCATGATATTTGTTATTGCCTACTGAGACACAGGTTTTATTTTACTTTGGTATGTGTGTTATTTTGCTAGTGCCTCCAAAACGGAGTAAAAAACTGGGTGGTTTAAACAGTAGAAATTTATTACCTCATAGTTCTGGAGGCCAGAGTCCAAGATAAATGTGTTGATAGGTTTCGTTCCTTCTGAGAGTTTTGAAAAAAAATCTGTTTCATGCCTCCCTCCTCCAGAAGACCTCCAGAAGAAATATCTTCTGCTGGTTTGCTGGCAATCTCTGGCATTCCTTGGGTTTTAGTTCTCTGCCTTCATCTTCACATAGTGTACATGTGTCTCTTTGTCCAAATTTCCCCTTTTTATAAAAATATTAGTTATATTGAATTAGGACCCATCCTAATGACTTCATCTTAATTAATTCCATCTTCATTGACTATTTCCAAATAAGGTCACATTCTGAGGTACTGGAGTTAGAACTCAACAAATGAATTGGTTGGGTGTTGGGCACAATTCAACCCATAACAGTATGTGTTTATTAGCTTGGGCCATCTGAATAAAATCTCCAACTTTTCTCTACTAAAATTTCTCTGAAACCTCCATTCATACAATATGTCATGACTTTTTTCTTATTTATTTTTAAAAAATTTATACTTCTTTGTATGATTTATCACTTGGTTACTGAAACTATCAGGAAGCAAAGTTCAAAGGTATTAGCCAGATTCAGAATATGCTGAAGCTATGTTTAAGTACATAATAAAAAATTTTAAAAACATTAAAATTTATTGTAGAAATTCATACAGAATTCAACAGAATTCTCTCAGTTGAGAAATAGTGGTTTAATGTATTTAGCAGATGCTTTGAGTTCGCACCCAAATCTCCTTGGTGCTCACAGCTCTGACAGCTTCTTACAGCAAACACCTGTGACTCTGTCTGGAGGCATATCTTAGGCTATAAAAATATTCTCAGTCTGTGGGCAAGGGTCAAGGCAGAGTGCAAACAATTTAATGCCCCCATGAGTAATATACAACCAAGTGATGGATGGAGTTGATGAATGGGAATCAAACTTTGGGTGGAATACCCTGGAAACATTTCCCAGTGGGATTGAGCTTCAGTAACTCACAGTGGTAACCTGTTTACATATGCACCTGTATTGACTTCTTTTCCTTCTTTGTCTCATATTCCTGCTCTACTAGTGCTTCTTGAGATCTGCCTAGTAAACTACTTGTACTCATAACAAGGTCTGCTTTTTGTGGGAAACCAGCATAAAATAATATGTTAGCTACAGCTAGACACCTACATTTTAAGAAAGATATTCTTTTTTTTTTTTTTTTTTTTTTTTTTTTTTTTTTTTTCTTTTTGTGGTATGCGGGCCTCTCACTGTCGTGGCCTCTCCCGTTGCGGAGCACAGGCTCCGGACGCGCAGGCCCAGCGGCCATGGCTCACGGGCCCAGCCGCTCCGCGGCATATGGGATCCTCCCAGATCGGGGCACGAACCCGTATCCCCTGCATCGGCAGGCGGACTCTCAACCACTGCGCCACCAGGGAGGCCCAAGAAAGATATTCTTGAACCATCTCAGCTAAAGGAACAGTTTTGCTTTAGGGAGCTCCCACCTTAAAGTTCTATGAATTCCAGTTCTAAAATATCTCTCATATTCTATGAGCTTTTATATTCAATCCTCTTCTCATTCCCACACCCCTTTTTGTATTTTTACATCTTTCACTTGGATTATTTTCACGGCCTCAAGGAACTCTAATTCCACATATACTCCAAAGCAGATTCCCTATTAGCTCTATTAAAGGTTTCATTCCCAGCACTCTTTGCCATATACTCTCTTCTCTAGTCACAAGGAAGCACTGGAACTTTCTCTAAAATGGTTGATCCTTTCATGTGTCTCTATTTCATCCATGCTTTTTCTTCTGTCTGGAATGACTTAGTAATTCTCCAGGGGAATTTCTGCCAGTATTTCTAGACTCTGTACTAAAGACACTTCCCTTATTCTCTGGCATCTGTCTACCATAACCCCTTACTCATAGCTAAGATTCCATCTTACTGGTGGTATAATTTGATATGTGTAACATTATTAACCCATACCAAAATATTGTAAGTATATTCGCATTTCACATGCTTTTTAAATTTCATCTGTTAAATGTTAAACACCTTGAGGAAATCATATTCATCTCAGTCTTTCCTCTACCAGGTTCTAGGTGTTCAGTAAAAAATTATTGAATAAGTGAATAGGCATTGTAGTAACATTCAAGACTCCATGTTTGGGCTTCCCTGGTGGCGCAGTGGTTGAGAGTCCGCCTGCCGAGGCAGGGGACATGGGTTTGTGCCCCGGTCTGGGAAGATCCCACATGCCGCGGAGCGGCTGGTCCCATGAGCCATGGCCGCTGAGCCTGCGTGTCAGGAGCCTGTGCTCCGCAAGGGACAGGCCACAACAGTGAGAGTCCCGCGTACCGCAAAAAAAAAAAAAAAAAAAAAAAAAAAGACTCCACGTTTGGCTTGTTGGCCTAGAATTTGGGCCAGTATGGTGAAGTACTTTACTTGAGATTTTCTGGAAAAACACAGTATTAGAGTCAGGGGTCAAGTAAAAACGCATCCCCCATTTACAGCCTTCAATTACACACCTCTGCTATACTCTCTGACTTGTGCCAACAAGAGGAGCCGGACTTCCTTGTCATTTCGTTAGTTTTGGCTAAGAAGTGAGATTCTTGGGATTAGGGATAGTGATGAAGGGATAGGGATTGGCAGTAGAGCATTACCTGGAGGAGAAGATGATGGGTGTTTGGGGGCAGCAAGGAGACCACCATGTAGACATACACAGTCAGACTCAGGAAGAGAAGGAGAGACACTCCACCTCTGCTTTTGCCTGGGTTGAGTAGGAGGTAGGATTGCTCACTACTTTCAGTCATATTGTGTCACCCAGCCTATTTCCCCACCTGCTGGAGTAGCTTTGCCAGTTTCTAGAGATGGGATCAGAGCAGACAGCTTTTGTAAAGAGAGTTTTATCCTGGACACAGCCTCCTTTAAGCCAATCCCAAACTGACAGCTTTAACTTAGGTTTGCTACTGCTAACTTGCAAATAAGCACATCGTTTAGTACAGGTTCTTGCAGGTGGAATACTCTGGTTACTTCATAGTAGTGAAGGTTTGTTGTTTGTACTCAAGGATAATTAGGTAGGAGAGGAAACTACCTTAGCAAGTACATCACCAGCCCTCCTGAAGAACTAAACCTTTTTCACTTTTTTGGAGATGCAGCCAACTTAATCTTTTTCAGCCCGCTTTGTCATTTTAATCAGGTTAATGTGAGTCCTCATCTTTTGCCTATTCCTTAAATATCAATATTTTACAAAGATCTTCATTTATTTCCCCAACTTTATTTTTTTTAAAGATTTTTTGATGTGGACCCTTTTTATTTAAAGTCTTTATTGAATTTGTTGTATTATTGCTCCTGTTTTATGTTTTGGTTTTTTGGCCCTGAGGCATGTGGGATCTTAGCTCCCTGACCAGGGATTGAACCTGCACCCCCTGCATTGGAAGGCAGAGTCTTAACCACTGGACTGCCAGGGAAGTTCCTCTGTACTTATTTCTATAGTAAACCATCTATGATTTGCTTTAGTGTCAGGTATGTATGTATATGTATATATATCACACACATATGTCCCAGACTTTCTTCTTGGCTTTAAGTATGATTTTATTTTTAAAATACATTTTTAAATAATTCAATTTGGAAATCATCCCATCTTTCAACCATGCTAATAAAATTATGGTCAGTTTGAGAGTTCCCTTTAATCTTTTTACATATGCCTATACATTTTATGTAGCTTTAAATATTAATGTGTTTACGATTTGTAACCTTTCACTTGACAGTATATCATATCTGTATGCTGTTTTTCAAACTTCATAAATTATTTTACAACAGCATGATATTCCATTGTGAGAACAACCATAATTAAGCATTCCTTTATTATTAGGTGCATTGACTGCCCTCAGAAGTTTCATGTAACATTTCAAGGATCATTTACACAGAGTTTCTAGTCTGCTTGTATTTTTGCATAAGAAAGCTTTTCTTAGTCAGGATTAAAAATTAGGAGGAATAGGGTCAAAATATGTGAATTTATAGTTTTTGATAAATATTTTAACAGTACATTGTTAGAGTTGTGAATACGTATCTTTTCTTGGTTGTTGCAATTTTGATCTCATCATGTTATTATATACTTTTTTTTTTTAACTTATTAAGCTAACTAAAATGGCATTAGTGTTTCCAGTTAGGTTTATTTGATTCCTTTGAACAAGTTAAGATATTTTTACATTTTGTTTAGCAAGTAACTTTCTATGATTGTGAATTGTTCTCTCATGTTATTTGCCCATATTTTTCAACAGACATATTTCTAATTAGTATTAAATGTGTTCACTTAGATATACTTTAATCCACTTTGGTATGATTTTTTAATAACCCTGCACATGACTGTGTTCCCATATATATCATCGTTTACTGTTTTTTAACATGTTGACATGAGCAAATTCATGTTATTATAAAGTCCTTAGAAATATTATTCTTTGACAGTATCCTGCCATATATATATAGAATATTATTTACCTATCTATTCTTCAGTTTTTGTCCTCTAATATTATTTTTACTTTTCCTAAAATAAATAATTCAGTGAAAAATATATTTATGAAGATAGCCTTCCTAACATTTTTAGATATTTCCTTCAGAGGGAAACTAATATTTGTGCTTTGTGTGGCTACTGGCCCATAATTGAGTCTAAATAAATATTTAAAAATAATTGTATGCATGAATTCAGTGTCCAGAATGTATAAGATGATTTTTCTTATCTACCTGGAGTAGATCGTACCTAAGATATTGAGTACAGGTCTTGATCATATCTTAAGAGGTACTTGGTCAGCAAGCTTTGATTTTTCTATCACGATACTGAGAGGATTTAAAATTCTAATATACTAATCCAATTTCAAAATTAGACCTGGAAATATAAGCTTGTGGGAAGACACATTAAAGTCTCTGTTGGAACACATAAAGGTCTGTTCAAAGGTTGATGTATTCAAAATGTTCTGAGGGCTTTTATTTATCCTGCAGTTGTTTCATATTAATCTTTCCTCCAGTTAAAATCCCTAGCACATGTTTTTGCTATGCCTCATCTTCCACATGCTATGATATTTTTGCAAAAATATTTTTTTTCAGAATAAGGACAATCCTTTCCATTTAATGTTTTAAAATTCCATCTTATTATATGTTACTTATCTTCTCATTTTGTTGACAGCATTTCGTATTCTGACTTTATTTTCAAATACTGGTTAGCTCTCAAGGCTTTTATGCCATCTATACATTTGATGAACAAGGCCTCAATGTCTTCTTCTGAATATTAGTTATGATCCCTGCTCCCATGTCACCTCACCACCTGTAAGACTTTACAGGTTGTCAGGAATCCATGACACAGCAACCTTTTTAAGGGATTCTTCAATCACCTACAAATCTACTGAATTTTACCATCATCTATGATTTTCTTTCTTATTCATGAAGTATTTTAGGAAACACTAATCACTGATGCTCAAACTTTATTTCACCGTTATACATAATAACATGAAAAATCTGATTTTGAAATTCATCTCTCTCTTGTTCAGAATCAATATCTAATCATTCATTTAATACTCACAAATACAGTAAAATAACTATAACAATAATAACAAATAGCTATAAAATGGATTGCCATAAAGTTATTTTTATTTATTGGACCAGAATTTTAAAGTATCACCAGACTATGATAGTGAACAGTCTTATGATGCCTCACCATTTCACTATGTTTTAATATGAGTCCTAAGTGTAGGGATGAGGGAAAGGTGAGAAAGGGAGCGAGGGGTATTTACTACTCATATCAATTCTTTTGGGAGGATGTAGATGCAGTTTCCTTGGCATGACACCCACCTTCATACATATGCATTACACTATTATATTGACAAATAGCAACATATGTTCCTATAACAGTAACCGAAGTACTGCATGATATTAAGAGATCAAAAGCACCACAGCTGCTAACAAAGATCACCTGAATATTGCATAGCTTCTTCTACAGTTCTACCAACTTTCATGTGAGCAATTGTACCTGGATAATCACAGCTGTATTCAGCTTACAGTTCATAATCTGGCTCCTTTAAAAATTGAGAACACCACCTGTTTTCATTCTGCTTAAAAAAAAAAAAGGTTTGATAGGATTAGGAAACACATCCAGTCTTTGTTTTTAGCTGGCCCATTTTGAAAATTGGGGTCATGGATGACCACTTCC
Organism: Mesoplodon densirostris; assembly: GCF_025265405.1. Taxonomy (NCBI): domain Eukaryota; kingdom Metazoa; phylum Chordata; class Mammalia; order Artiodactyla; family Ziphiidae; genus Mesoplodon; species Mesoplodon densirostris. The sequence goes on from NC_082663.1 coordinate 86,723,814, forward strand.
TGAGTGGAGCAGCAAAAGCAATGGTAATAGAAAAGCATTAAAAAGATTCAGATGTGTGGTGCTAAGCGACATTTGCAAATGTGTGAGTGCATTGACATGCTTGATTATGCAAAAGCTGAGCTGTGCAAATCATAATAATAATCTTTCTCGTTAGATTTCCTGCATTTTCTGCTTCTTGATCAGTCAGAAATACAGCCAAGTGTTCCTGTTCTTTTGAAATTTCTGGTTTACACTTGTTTCAACTACTCAGAGAAAAATAGGGAAAATAAGAGAAGTGAAATAAGATTTTAATTAAAAAGGAAAATGGAAAATGTTCAGATTTCATAAAACGCAAAAGACATGTGCACTTTGGTTATGTTCAGCTTGAAAACAAAATTTTACTTGGCACTCATAGACATTAAATCAGTTCATAAGTCAGTAACTAGGTAAAGAATGTAGTCCAACTATTTTAAAAGTACACCTAAAAATAATAATTTAAGAAGGCTAATTGAATCATTTGCTTCACAAAGAAAGGTTTTATTCAGAGAATCAGGGCCATCCAAAGTAAAGTATAATAATAATAATAGAGAATTATTTGAAAGGAATGATAAAAATATTTTGCAGTTTTCAAAGATATGTCCAGATATTTAAGACAATTTTACTAGTTCAAAATGTTGTATTTCCATTTTTAGTGGAAATAAATAAATATAATTAATAGTTACCTTAAGGCAAATGAAAAATAAAATTAAGAACTCATTCAACATGACCAATGCAGTCTTTACACATGTGATGCATCAGTATCCATCTTACAGACCAACAGTACATCAAAATGGTATTGTGTTAACAGTCGTGTGGTTTGTTTGGCTTCCCAATTTAGTATCAACTAAGTCAGTGACGAAATGAAATTGGAAAAATTCTTGGTCTAAGTTACATGCGTTGGCACTATATAGGCAATGAATGAAATCATTTTCATTTGCTATAGATAACACCAGAGGCATTTTTCCCATTATGTATGTGGAAGTAAATGCTCATTTGCTTGGTTGTCCCAATTTGAAATTGTGTGGCATGTATTATTTATGTCAGTGTTATAGTGAGAGAGAAGCAGAGTAGAAGCTAGGGGTAGGAAGTCATTTGAAGATCAGTTTTGAACCCCAGATCCATAACACTATAGTTACAACAAGCTCTGGACCTCCCAGGCTCACGGAAACTGCAACTCCTAAAGTCCTGTCCTCACCGCTCATCAGAGATCAAGAACAAACACACACCACAGGGAGATGGGGACCTTCAGTTTCTCAAACCTGACTGGATTCTTGGTTGCCCAACCAATGATTTCCTATAACCTACTCTGTACCCCAAGTTAGGTCACTCCAGCCACTCATATTTCTACCATTAGTTATGTGAATATTGAGAATATTAGAACATCTTGTTATTTTGTAAGTCTAAGTCCATGGTGTCATCTAGTTTGCATCTTCCAGAACTTAAATATATATTCTACTTTTCTTTTTCTTGTATACTCTGCTCATTGAGTTTTATTGTTCATTCACTGAACTTTTACAATAGGGAGATGTGGAAACCACACAGGAGTCTACTCAGGTAAAGACCACACAACCCTTTCCTGAAGCTCAGTATCTCTCAGCATTGCAACCTCATATTGCTCACCTGTCTTTCACAATGCTCTTAATTTCACACACTCTTAAGTATAAAGACTGATGGTCTCACTTTATCAGCCAGGCACGCAGTTAAAAGAACAATTGTTCCAAGCACATCTCAACTTTATACAAGAAGTTTGCATTCCATGAGGGTCTCTACTTCCTTCCCTCCATGACCTATACTCTTTCTGTATCCTCCAGAGTGTAGAAAATGTTCCTTAGGACCACTACACTTCCTCTGCCCTCACCATTTCAACCCCTCTGAACCCTGATGTCCTCCCCACACATGTATTACTAATCCTCCCTATGACTTCCAATTTGTTCCTTTTTTGTCTGCCTTTTCTAAGTATTCACTATGAGAATCTAACCAGAATCCCCATCAGGGCCAAGGGACATTTAGCTTCAACTAAGTCAAATGATCAAAGTTATATTATTAATATTTTAAGAACTTATATCTCAGCACTTTTGGATACCTCAATAAATTAACAACCAAATTAAATCTTTCCCAACAATAAGAGGCAAAAGGATATTAACTTATTATTTCAATAGTTAAATGTAATATTCAATTCACAGTCACCATTTTGTTATGAAAAACACTTAGGTTGGAATATTTATGTCATAGATATGCAGGGACATCTCTGAGCAAAACAGTTGAGGAGGGCCTCCCTGGTGGCGCAGTGGTTAAGAGTCCGCCTGCCGATGCAGGGGATACGGGTTCGTGCCCCGGTCTGGGAGGATCCCATATGCCGCGGAGCGGCTGGGCCCGTGAGCCGTGGCCGCTGGGCCTGCGCATCCGGAGCCTGTGCTCCGCAACGGGAGAGGCCACAACAGTGAGAGGCCCACATACCGCAAAAAGAAAAAAAAAAAAAAAAAAAAAAACAGTTGAGGAATAATTGAATTATACTGGGAGTTATCTACCCCTCAGCACTCCTCACTCTGTAACTACCTTCCCTTCCCTGGAAGCTCAGAACCTGATAATGTGCCTTGTCCATCCGTATGACCGGACACACTCACTATACTTCTCTAGCAATTTTCTGCACATTCCTTTCTCATAAGTTTTACTAAGATTTGAATGACTAGCTATAGTGGTATTTGTTAATCTATTTTCAGAGAGTTCAAGATAATTCTTTAAGACAAAGTTGCGATTAATGAGAAGGTGCTTACCCAAAAACTGACCAATGTTTTCTTCTTCTTCTGTCTCACCAGATTTGTTCCACTCAAAAGTATGAGCACCATAAAAGCAGATACTAAGTTAACAATACTGTATTATATATTTGAAAGTAGCTAAGAAAGTAGATTTTAAAAGTTCTCATCACAAAAACATTGTAATAATGTGAGGTGATAGATGTGTTAACTAACTTTATTGTGGTAATCATTTTATAATCAAAGCATTATGTTATATACCTTAAACTTATACAATGTTATATGTCAGTTATACCTCAATAAAGCTGGAGGGAAAAGCAAATACTATTTTTTGCTTATTTTGCCCACTATTATACACTCAAGGCAGAGGACAGAGCATGGCAAATAAAAGGCCGTCAGTATTTTTAGAAAAAAGCAAATTAATGAATGTATACTAGTGTCTCTAATCCTATCATGGGGAAAACTTTTAATGTGAAAAACAACATTGCCTCATGAATATATTTTATATAAATTTATAAATTGATAAGGCTAAACACTATATATGGAAAGTGGCTCATACTTATATAAAAATCAAACAAAAAACTTATTTCATTCTGCTTTTAGGCAAGGTTATGTACTTTATTGATTTAACTCACTATCATCTTCCCTTAGGACTTAACATGTTTACTTTCATCAGTCAACCCAGTGACATAATTTTCACTCAGCTCCATATTATTCTTTGGTGAAGAAAGACATTCTTTTCTCTTTGTTAAATTGTAGGAAATCATTTCCATGTGGTATTTCTTACTAGAGGCTTTGGTCAAAGAGGGTGTTATTCAACAACACTCTGACCTTTGAGTGCTCCAAAAGGTGCATCAGAAATATTCATAAAATCCTGGAAATAAATATTCACAGGCACTCTCTATCAAGTATTAAAACTGATTCTAGTCACTCCCACTTAAGGATCTCATGAATGAAAAGTTTTCATTTCTTATTCTGATTTGTTTCTTATTTTCAAACATTTTAAAATCTTGATATTCTATGAAAACCAGAGGAGTGTCCAGGAACATCTGGGACAGCTTGACTAATTTTATTTTCTCAAGTAATTTTACTAATATTCAGTCAATTAAGAAATGGTAGTGCTCTTTATGCTGCAGTTCAATGTGATCATTTGCAAGCTGCTTTATTTTCCTGATTTAATTGTTTTAAATGAGAAACCAATGAGTCCAATTAATATTAGCTCCACAAACAATTAATTGCACATTAAAAATAAATGGCTTCAATTGATCACAGTTCTACTCAACTACTGGAATTCAGTGCTAATTTGGGAATGACAGGAAGCATAGATTCATGAAGATCAGGAATTAGATTTGAGTTATAATTTTAAGAAAATTCTTTGGATGACTGAAGAATGTTGATAAAGTTTTACAGTAATAAAGGTATAAATGATAATGTATACTGATTAAATGCCTTCATGAAGGCTTAGATGCTAAGATTAATCTGTGCAATAATGTACATTAAAGAATAAATGACCAAATATACCTTGAATTACACAAGAAACATATTTATGTAGAAAAGGTAATTACCACCTGTTTTTGAGGGAGAATATTTGGAAATTTTAAAATTGTGACATAATTCTACAAGATATATAGAAGTTCAAATTTCCTTTTAACAAGTTACAATATTTCCTGAGTTATATTTTAATAATAAATAATTTGTACTTACAAACTAACCATAATTCAATTTGAAATCAGTAGTATGCAGATAATCTATAAAGCATTTCAAGAAATGGAGCTGGAACAATTGGATGTACATATGCAAAAATATTAACTTAAAATGGGTCATAAACTTAAATGGAAAATGGAAAACTATAAAACTTTTGAAGAAAACACAGGAGTAAAATCTATGTGACCTTGGATTTTGTAATAAGTTTTTGGTACAATATCAAAAGCAAAACTTTTTATGAAAGAAAAAATTGATAAGTTGGGCTTTATTAAAATTTGAAAAGTTCTGGTCTACAAAAGATACTACTAGAGTATAAAAGACAAGCCATGTACTAGGAGAAAAATACTTTAAAACATATCTGATAAAATACTTTTATCCAATATGCATTAAAAATTATTAAGCTAAGAACATAACACAATTAAAAATTGGGCAAAAGATCTGAACAGACACCTTACCCGAAAAGATAAAACCTCACTAAATCTATAAAACTGACATTACTAACTTTCGGTGATGATGCAGAGCAACAGGAACTTTCATTTATTGTTGATGAGAATGCAAAATGGAGCAGCCATTTTGGAAGGAAGTTTGGTAGTTTCTTACAAAACTAAACATGGTCTTAACTATTTCATTCCACAATCGTACTCCTAGGTATTGATTTGAAAATTTATGTGTAAACATAAACCTTCACACAGATGTTTATAGCACCTTTATTCATAATCTTCATAAACTGGAAATAACCAAGATGTACTTCAATAGGTAAACGGATAAACAATTCTGTCACAACCATAACATCGAATACTATTCAGCATTAGCAAGAAGTGAGTTATTAAATCATGGAAAGACATTGATGAATCTTTAGTGTATATTGGTTAGTTTAAAAAAAAAGTCTAAAATGTCTCACTGTATGAGGTAATTTATATGACATTCTAGAAAAGACAGAGGTATAAAGATGATAACTGAATCAGTGGTTTCCAGGAATTCAGAGTAGGGGTTTGTATAGGTCAAGTGAAGAATTTTATAGGTTGGTGAAACTACTCTGTATGATAATGTAATGTTGAGTTGTCAAAATCTATTTGTTTTCTTTACAACAGAAAGAGTGAATATTAGTGTATGCAAAGTAAAAATAAATCATGTAGGAAGTCAGAGGATCCAGCATGGAAGACAAAATGTGACCAGTCTAACTGTATTTTAAAGGTAGTAAACAGCCTCATTTAAAGGACACTGGGGACAAGGCACTAACCTAAGTAACTTGGGAAATGAGTGGAGTCTATAGGACTAAAGGTGAAAGTAACTGTACATAAATATTGGACTGTAGTTGATAGAGTTATTTCCTATAGGCATATTGTCTACAAAGTCTGAAACTACCACCTAGGAATATTATAATTGTATAATTAAGTAAATAGATGGAGGCACTGAGAGCCAGGTTTCCCTCTGTTGGAGTGGGAGGTTGCAGGTAAGCAAGGGGAGGAGGGCAAGGGTAACCCATGTGGAAGTGGAATAGAGTCATGTATATATATCCAAACTTATTTCTTATTATACATACATATATATAACTCATATTTAATATGAAGGCAGACTATACCTTAAGGTTATCGAAAGCCACTAAAGCATTTTGAGAAGAATAGTAAGATAACATATTTTTAAAAATTCAGAACAATGTCTGAGATGGGGTAAGCACTAAGTATTATAAATATTTGCTATTATTAGGAATGTCAATTTGGCAGTAGGGTTTTGGTAAGCGGATTATTGTAGTTGTTCAGAAGAAAGATGTTGATACGTATCTTTTTCTTTTAATGCAAATTAAACTCATTTAGGCAAAGTGTACTTCAGTCCACATTCCTATCATTAGAAAAGTGCATAGAGAGGTCATCAAAGGTCAAACCAAATGTGTGATAAAGCCAGGATGAGACAGATGAATCATATTTCCCTTTCTATGTGCAAATCACACCACTCTTCTATTTTCAGTAGCATATCACAGAATCAAGAAATGAAGGGTTGATGAGAGTTTGCCTAGTTATTTTTGTTTCTTTAGATTTTGCCAAATTTATTCTTGTTTAATATCAAGAAGAAAGAATAAACATTGAGTTTCTAACACGTAAAGGAAATAATTCTGGTAGCTGAGGTTGCAAGAGATGTGCAATATTCTTATTACTGAGAAGTTCATCATATGTTTGAGAATGTAAGCATAGATGTATTGGAGAGATTGTAAAGGTACTCAGACGTTCTCTGGAATTCAAACCTTTCGTTTTGTGAAGAAACTATGGCTCTGAGAGCCAAAATCACTAACAAAATGCCAATATCTTGGTGCTGGACCTAGACCAAACCAGGTCTTCTGATGCTCAGTTCTCACTGTTTCTTCTACTTTATATCATTCTTTCTCTAGTCCAGGGGTCCCCAATCCCTGGTCTCAGGACCAGTACCGGTCTGCAGCCTGTTACTAACCAGGCCGCACAGCCGGAGGTGAGTGGCAGGCAAGCGAGCGAGCGAAGCTTCATCTGCCGCTCTCCATCGCTTGCATTACCGCCCGAAGCATCCCGCCCCTCCCACATCAGTGGAAAAATTGTCTTCCACGAAACCAGTCCCTGGTGCCAAAAAGGTTGGGGACCGCTGCTCTAGCTGATTGATACATACAAATTATTTCATTTAAAAAATAGGTCTGTATTATAAATTGCTGAAGGAAATAATTCCTTAGATTTCTAGGCAGACTGATTTCTTTTATGCTTTCCCATGGAGTTGAAATGAATTATCTGATAGCTAAACATAAAAGAGACATACGGTGTGTGTGGATTAGTCTCCTTTTCTCTTCCCCTCTCATGATGTGGATGTTCGATGCTGTTTAGAGGCAGCTGCCTCGGGGAGGCCAGGGACTGTGGTTGTTCAGGGTTGTTGGTAACTGCTGGGTTAGCAAAATTGCGAGATTAGCGTAATTAGAATTTTGTGCATTTGGCCACAAATAGACAACGTGTAGCATTTGGAGAGCAAATAGGCTTAATCATTAATCTCAATGAGCTAGATGAAAAAGCTAAAGTATGTTAAGGTGGGAATATATCCACATGTTACATAATGGGGATTTTTTTCTAACATTTCCAATAACCCGGTCCTCAAAAGAGAGGGAGTGAGTTACCTTGTGAGCAATAACCTTTGGTCTGCATTCCATGACTGGGATATTAGTTGGGAGATTTAGTCTATTTTTCCTTTCCAGACTTAGCTGTGAAGTAGTGAATTTGGTAGGTTTGTCTTCATGGCAGACTAAAATTTTCCTTTTGTGGGTTGTTCCTATAGAATCTAAGCAGATTCATTTAGGTCTCATGTTATGGCATGCCCTCTAAATTAACCCTTATCAGTAATAAAGGTGATATTTTGATTTCTTAATGCCTTTTTCTCTTGGGCAGAGATGTAGCTGCTGTTTACTGGGCATTTTCAAACTTCCAAGGCCTTTATCATGGATACATGGAGAAATACATATGTATGAAATATGTATATACCCTTTCCCTGATTATAGAGTATACAAAATAATAGAATGTAGAAAATAGTCAAGGAAAATAGTCAAGTACGAAGAAACAATTGTCTTTAATGTTATCACTTAGTCCTCTGAATGTATATATACATAAAGCAGGAAATAAAATTGACTAAATCGTATATTCCTGTTATTTTCAAAATCGTCAATTTCAAAATCTGCTTAATTTTGAATACAAATACATCAGAATATATAGTAAGACATTTAAATTTTAACACATTTTAATATTAAAAAGGATATTGCAGACAACATAAAAATGCCTAAAACCTTGTTCGATTTCTGACAATTTTTATAGATATTTAAAACTTAAATATTCTTGAAAAAATTACATTTTTGCCACAAATGTAGCATTTATCAGCAAAGAATTAGAGTAAAAATTTTTTCAGGGGTTGGTTGGTTGGTTGTGCCAGAGACTGGCAGGGGGTATACTTGTGTTGGGGAGATCATATAGACCTGTGCTGTTCAGTACATTAGTCACTAGCCACATATGGCTATTTAAACTTAAATTTTTAGTTCCTCAGTTGCACTAGCCACATTTCAAGTTCTCATGAGCTCCTACACATGGTTAATGGCTACCATATAGGACAGTACAGATACAGAAATTTCCATTGTCACTAAAAGTTCCAAGGGACAGAACTTGAGGTACATTATCTATGATAGAGGTGAGGAGGGTCTAAGCTGCAGCAATGACAATGAAAGGAGAGGAGGAATCTCTCCAAGATATTTGATGTGATGCAGAGTGATGAGAGGGAATGCACTTAGAGTATCTTCTAGGTTTCTCCTTAGGTTAAGTGGGTAGATGGTAAAACCATTCACCAATAAAGTAAATATAGGAGAAGGAGCAGGATTGGGAAAAGGGATATGAAATCAGTTTTGTAGCCAGTGAGCAAGAAGCAACCCTGAGATAGGCCATTGTTCTGAAAGGCTGCTGATTCTCCTAATGTGATCTGTGGGGAGTCTGGGTGGAAAAAGAATTCCAGGGAAGGAGCAGTATTTGTGAATAGGGGCTGGAACCATGTACTTGGCTCTACATGAGATCGTCAAAGGCTAGCATCAGAGTTTGGGGAGAGCTGGGATTTAGGGCTGGGTTTTCAAAACTGTGAGCCTGCCATGAAATCAGCAGAAAAGGTTTTAACCAGAACTAAAAAATAGTATAGAAAATATTAATATGCTTTGCATATAATTTGAGTAAAGATCTCTTCCTGAAACTTTCATTATAAATATATTTACACTAATGTATACTTGGTTACAAAGTAAAACATATTTCTGCATTGTGGTCCAATTAGTTTGAACATCACTGATTTTTAAAATGAACAACACAGACTATAAGCTATATGTGAACTGGGCTAGTGTTCTTTTTCTCATCACCCAAAATCCTAGCACATAGCAGACACTCATAGTAAAGACATCATTCATGAAGGAATGAATCAATGGGTCAGAGAAGTAAGGGAAACCCAGTATGAGGGTGACTCAGGAGCTAAAGAAGGTAAGACAAAAGAGAGAAATAACCCAGTGTCATATATCATGAATTTGGCAATATATCTCTGTGATTTCTGTGAATTGGCAGGAGCAGAAGGCAGATCAAAGAAGTAAATGGGGACATATGTATATGTATAACTGATTCACTTTGTTATAAAGCAGAAACTGACACACCATTGTAAAGCAATTATACTCCAATAAAGATACTAAAAATAAAAAGAAATAAATGGGAGGTGAGGAACTGGGGATTATACAGATGACGGTGGAGATTGAGAGATGTTTGTTTTGTATGTTTTGTACTGAAGACGTGAAAGTTCAATATGTGTCCAGAAGAGATTATATAGGAAAGGCATGCTCTACAAATGCACTGTTCAGTGCATTCTAATTACATTAGAATTAATTAAATTAAAAATGCAATTCCTTAAACATGATAAATAAGAAAAAAATGCAATTCCTTAATAATACTAGCTCCATTTCAAGTGCTCAATGACTACATGTAGCCAGTGGCTACCCTCTTGCACAGAGCTGATATGAAACATGTTCATCATTGCAGAAAGGTCTTTTGGACAGTGCTGCTCTAGAAAAACATTTTCATTCATATGTCTATGCTGGCTTCAATAAAATGAGCTAGTGCACAGTGCCCCCAAACTCTTCCTACCTGAAACATTATGTAAATCCAGTAGGAAAACTGTTGGGGGATTATATTATGATCTATACATGATAAGATCACATTTGGTCTCAGTGAGTGACAGTTAACCCTGGGAAAGGCCAGTAAAGACATCAAGAACGTTACTAAACCTCAGGATGTGATCTAAGAGAGTCGGGACATTACAGAGTGCCTGGCATATTTTAAATACATTGCAATATATGCTATTTTAAAATATATGAATAAATACATTCAAGGAGGATGAGACTGTTGGAATCAGTGGTTCAGAAATGATGTGTGACTTGGCAGACAGCTGTTGTACCACAGTGCTGAGGGCTGAAACCCTGCTGCTGTGGGCTTGAGGTGTGAGTAACTGAGGCAGCCAATGCAGAGCACAGGACAAAAATGTTAAGGAGTTAAGGAATAGACAAGACAGTTAAATATGTCCATTTAGCAATTATTTAGAGTACCTGAAGAAAAAAGTGAAGCTTTTAATATTTTTTGAAGTGCTTGATGCGAGCTCATCAATTACTCTTTGAAGATCATTTAAACTTAAGCTGTATTGTGCATTAATTGCTGGTCACATAAACTATCTTCTGGGGTAATGCTTATATACCAAGAAAATTAAAAAAATAAATCATCATGGTAAAATGTAGATAACATGAATTATTTATATTTGGTATTACTAAAAATAAAGGTCATCTGGACCTCATTTAATAAACCATAAGGAAATAAAGAAAATGGATATTTCCTCCCTTATTCTTGATATATTTTAAATGCTTAGTTAATAATTATTAATAGAAATTTTATAATTCAGTGTCAGATAATAAAAGAAACTGGAATTACAGTAATTTTACATCACAAAACCACTACCTAACACTTAAAGCCCTGAAAATCAGAATACCAGAACCATTACTGGGAAAGCAGGTAAGATACACTGCTTATGTTTGTTTAATAAAAGAATAAAGCTCTCACCATTATAAAGGTGAGGGTTTTTCGTTTAATTGTGGGTTTCCTATTCTGCCTTTCCAGAAAGTCAAGCGTTTTCTTCTTCTGCAGCAATTGGACTTTCTCATCTTCTTGTCACTATTTTGTTCACCATTTCATTTTGACTGCATAGAGCTCTTTTATATTGCATCACTTTGCCTGAACCTTTCTCCTATACAAAGGACTAATAATTGGAACTGAGTTTATTTTTACGGTCAGAGAAAAAACTGGAGGCAAAGATAGGGTATTATTACTGTGAGATCATACTCTTCTTTCTTCTTCCCTGGGGTGCTTACTAAATTGTAAGAGAACCACAGTTTAGGGGAACGGACCTGGTGAACAATCTCAGTAGTCGCAAAACTAATGATTACAGAACAGAGAACATGCTTTAGCCATCTTACAACCATGTCATTCTGATCATATATATGTACATTTTTAAAGGTGTATTAGATGAATGGCACTAGTATTCAACAGGAATGTGAGCAGTGTGGAATCATATATTGATGCTGTTGGTTGAGGCAACGACTAGAAGATTGCACTTGGTTGTGAAGTACACTTACTTATTTAGTGTTACTTCCTGCCTGATCACTGCATTTGACCAAATACATGACAGAGTGAGAAACTATATCTTTTAGGATCAAAGTTGGATAAAAGCTTAATTCAAACATTTGCTACCTTCACAAATTCATTACAATATATGACTTGCAGAAGAAAAAATTCCTTCTCATCTTAATAGGATCCATGGGGAAATTTTTTTCTGTTCTCAGTGCCAGGAAAAGCTGGGGTGTTTCTTTTTAACTTTTCTCTTTTAATGGGAACCAGGTAATGTAACTAAACTTGCCCACACTTTGGTTTGATTGCTTAACTGCTCATTGCCAGATTTCTTGCCCAACTATACAATAGTCTGAATTCTTTTATGCATTATTTAGCACTAGTCTTATCCAAAATACGACTCTATTTAAATCATTTATTTTATTTTCACTTTTACCTTAATTAATTTTTTTTCCTGTCTTACAGAGTACATTAGTAAAAAGACAGTTCAAAATCTCACTTGGAATGAGGCAAGGATTAAGTAAATTAATAGAATAAAATCCCATGGTATATGTAATGTAGATAACATTATCTAAATTATGTAAAGTGCTGAATATAATGCCTTACATAGATGAGTGCCCCATTAATATTTTTCCCTTCCTTCTTCTCTTGTATTCCCCACTGAGGCCAAAAGGGGAGTCTATCTCTTTTATTCATTCAGTCATCTCAAAAACAATTATGCAACTTCAATATTATTAAGATTTCTATTACCCTTGGAACTTTGATAATGTGGGCCAAAGACACATTTATAAAACCTGGGTGAACTCATTGGCCTCCTTACAAGCTCGGCCATTATCTTATTATTGACAATTAATTCCTACCCCAGCACAGTCTTGGTTAAAACACTGGCCTCCATGTTGTGTAGAGGATGTATTAAAGAGTGAAACAGGGAGAATAGGGAGCTGTCTATGAGGCAATAGAAAGAATGTGAGCTTGTATGGATAAGAGGCATTATGAGGCATATGAGAGATGCTCTTTACTAAGACTCCAGTCTTTACAACCTGACTCCTACCTCAGTTCAGGAGGACTAGGGAATGCTGTTTATTAGGATGGCTGGTTTTAAAGTTTGAAACCATCAATAAATAAGTTCTTGATTTTTTTGTCATGAGTTCTTTTCCCTTTGTGAATCGTAGGAGTTAGTAGGGATTAAGCAGATAATTTTTTAAAATTCACCTCACCTTTACTGATAAAGTTAATGTTGAGGAATAGATTTAGTATTAGAACCAACTATTCTACTAGTTCTTCCTACCTCCCAGGCCTGGGCTTTAAAAGAGCTCACCTGAGGATTAATTTGAGTATTAGCACAGACACACCCAGCACTGGTACAAACATCACAGTTGTCCAGTGTGGAGAGAGGGGAGTGAGTGACTGATTCTACCACATATTGTCTTATGTATTAAACACATCTAATTCAGAAATGAAATTTAACCCCCATTCAGGTACTCCATAAGGAGGAGGAATAAGTAAATGGGCAAAAGAATAAGAATATTTAGGCAAGAATCTCACTTTATTAAAATCAGAAGAATGGGAATATAGAGGGCTGTGTGTGGTCACTGTAAGGCATGTATTACAGAAACATCAGAGTTCAGGGAGATTAAGAAATCCATCCAAGCCTGAGACGTTGACTTGTGGGATGGATAATTCAAACTTGGGTTACCTTGTTCCTCAACTGGGTCAACACAGGCTTTAGGCAAGTCATCCTGGCAGGGAGCATCATCATCTCTACCACCTGCCCAGAGCTTCTCAGAAGCGACCCACCCTTTTCCTTAGTTGATGACACATAAACCCAGTAGAGTATGAGTCTGTTGTTTAATCTCCTTACAGCCAGAGTTTAGGAAACCTACAAGCTCCTGATGGTTTTACTAACAAGTCTTGAATTAAACTGTCAGGGGCCTGAGCCAGTATTTTTCCCTACACTCTTCATTACGGCATGTTCAAGATAATGAGCTTGTTTACTCACAATAAGTACCTTTGGTTAGTAACTGGTGTTAAGTAGAAGAAAGGCTCTTCATATCCTTCTTTTCCCTTTTACTTGTTGCTGTGGCCCTAAACCAGACTCCCATTACAAAATGCTCTGCACTGGTGCCCCACATCCAGTCCTTCAAATCCCCAGGATATCCTCTCCCCACCAGTGATCTTTCTGAAACCACAGTTGAATTCTCCTTCATGAAAATGAAAGTTTTCAAGTCCCAGCAAGAACTGTGCCAGTCCTTCTTAGTTTGGTGTGTCTTGTGCCAAACACATGGCCTAGCACATATTGGCACTCAATAAATAGTTGTTTAATAAATAAGTGAATGGACATATTATTATCTATTAAAAAAATCTAAACCTTTAAACCTCTTCAATGTGTGCAGGTAACTATATGTACAAATTCTTAATGAGATACCCAATATTCTTGCTGAGCTGATCCCAACTTACATTCCTTGCATTTGTTCATTCTTTCATTCATGTGCTGCTAGGTTATGCTTCATGTGCAGGGATATGACAGTAAACAAAACAGATACATTTCCTGCCCTTGAAGAGCTCATATTCTTATGAAGGACAGACAAGAAAAAAATAATAAAAATATGCCTAGGAGGCAATGCATGAAAATAAACAGAACTGAGTAAGGAGAATATTGCTGATCACGTAAGGCCTCTCAAATAAGCAGGCATCTGAGAAAAGACATGAAGGAAATAAAGATGTAAATCATGTAAATATCACAGGGGAAAGTGTTCCAGGCAACAATTCTGAGGAGGGTGTATGCTTCACCCAAGATTATGCTGGACCTTCTGTGTCACTGTAAATATTTTGGCTTTTACTTTGGGTGAAATGAAGAATGAGTGGAGAGTTTTGTTCAGAGGACAGATGCAATCTGGCCTTTTTTATGGGATTACTTTGGCTGGCTGCTAGCTTGAGAAATAATATAGGTCAGAAAAGGGTGACAGGTTGGGAGATATTTTTAAGAATTTATCTTAAAAAAATTCTTAAAATTTGACAAGGGAAAACAGATGTTTATATAAGATTATACATCATGTTTATTGTTTTACTGTTTATTACAGCCAAAATTAGAAAAATAAAACTAAATATCCAGCAATAGAGAAATGCATTCAAATCAATACAAACCAGTCAATAAAAATAAGGTGAAAATTTTTGTGTCGATATACAGAAATATTGTGACTTGATGTAACTAAATAAGATCAATTATAAAGAAGGATATAAACATGATCCTAGAGAAAAAAGCAATGGAAAAGCCTGTTTATTAAATTGTTGGAGTAGTTTTGCTCTGGCAAAATAAAATTGAAGGAGATTTTCCCTTAAGGTAAAAAAATTCTTCTGTATAATTTGTTTCATTGTATTTATTTAATTATAATACCTAGTGTATCTCATGCCTTTGGATAAGTACTTGTGGTGATGCAAAGATGGATTAGATGTGTTCTCCATTCTTAGGGAGCTTGGAGATGAATGATTTTCTTACTATAAATGACTTACCAACAAATGAAATGTAATGAGTCAAAATCAGATTATGTCACCCTCCTCTACTTAGAATTTCCTCACTGTCAATATTGCCCCCAAATATTGTTCTTAGAGATTACCATACCCTTTGATATTTCCTCAATATCAATTAATCAATAAATCTTATTTATACCTCCTTTACAGCCGTTCAAAACTGACTTCTTCCATCTATATTCAGATTAAATTTATTCTTCATTCCAGCACCCAAACCTTTAGTATAATTATTTCAATTTCATTATCTTCTGTAATCATGTTCAAATAGAGTTCAATAGTCAGTGATTTCCACTTCCTTTTGTTCCATATGCACTGATGTTTGTGAATGTCATGTCTACAAAGTCATCAATGACACACTTTTATTCATTTTGCATCAATAAATATTTGTTGCCTGAATCTTCTAGTGACTGAATAAGAAGAGGTTCTGCAGTCATTTGCCTTATGCTTTCAGACTCTATCTACACCTCCAGGTTTTGACTCTCACACTTCTGACAGACATTATGAATACATTAAACTCAATTGTTTTGCCTACTCTACAGCCACAATTATGCTGCATTTGAAGCTTAACACTGTAATTGTTTTTGGTCCCCAGTCTCATTACCTTCTTACCCTTCTCAACCTCCAAATGTATGCACCATCTGTCAACTCCTAAGTACTTTCCAACAGAATCCAAAGCCGCATCCCAATATTCTCTTTCATCAGTCTCAGCAATTACATTTGTCAATTTGGGAGACTGCAATAATTTTAAGTCATATACAATCATTGTGAATTTAACAAGTAGATCAGGGAGCCAAGGGCTACTAGCTTTGCTTTTACCTAGTTTGTATTATTCTCTTGCAAAATTCAATTTAATCTGTTTTATTTCCACACACTTAAAATGAAATCTTCTTCATAACCTGTTTTCCTTGCTATGCTTCTTAGCTTGCTTCAGCTGCATGTCTGATGTGAACCAAGGCATCAGCTGCTTTTCAGAAATTAAATCATTAGTCCTATTGTTTTATTTTCATCTCGTGCTTTTATCCAATTACATATTTGCAAAGTTAATTTCACTTTATTAATGTGTTCAATATAGTCTGTGCAAATGATGTGAGATTTTCATATCTCCAGCCAATCCTCTCCTCATCCTTTCTTAAATCCTGAGGATGAGGGTAGAGGAGTAGAAACTCCCATCTTTGCCCTCCGGGCTAAACTCTTTTCCTCACTGGGCTATCGAACAGATTCACTGGGGATCTTCTTATTTTCCCTTGCTTCTCCTCCTAGAAATCAGGGGTATAATTCATCCAGGCTTGGTGCTTTGTCAACTTTTAATAGCTCTAATTGCCTAATTATCTGCTCAGGTGCAATTATGAAACCTCCATACTGAGCTTGTTTTCAGGGGTATGCACACTGTTACATTGCTTGAATATACAGCAGTTTGATTCTTAAACAAGGCACAGAAAATTTATCTGTGATGATACCCATTGGATAACACATTGTTCCTTGCTTTTGAGAAGTGTGTGTCTCATCATAGTGAGTAAATGGTAGAATTGATCAAAAATTTTATCACAGATTAGCCTCTAGGGAAATTTCTAAGGAAATTTGAGAATTTCCATCTTTATTTTGATTCCGCAGACTTCCTTGAGCTTTGGCAATGTGCCCCTAACTTTCTCACAACATTCTGTGAATAGCCCATCTATGAATAAAGTGGTGTGAATAACCTTGTCCACATTTGAAAAAGGAGTAAAAGTAGACTCTTCAAATACATTCTTTAACAAACAGGTTTTAAGCACTTTGTATTCAAATGGACAGTGACTGAATTTTTCCCTTTGATTTCTATTTAACTTTCATTTAAACCTATTTTCAAATTCCACTAAGCTGATGGCTACAAAAGCACTAGCTTATCAAAAATTATTGTTGATAGCATTATTTCTCAGGGTCACATAGCTACAGGCTATGTAAAACTTGCCTTCTGATTAGAGATATGGAAATAAAGTTCTCATTTTCGACCTAAAATGTAATTGACTAGAATGAAGTGTTAGATTTCATACCTGTTACAATGATTCATTTGGTCTGGGTCTTCTTGATTACAGGGTAATTTTCAGTTTGGGTGCCATTCTTTGAATAATTACACCCACTTATAATATTGTATGAAACTTAATTAAATTAAATACTCTAGAAGTATAGTTTCCTAACTCTTCTTTAAACACATTTTGACTACCCACAAGCCAGTACATTTTTACACATACTGCATCTATTTAACAAATACATTCTGGATAAATGTATAATAGGAAGTGGAAAAACAGGAGGGGAGAAAGGAATATATTTATTTTCACTGAAAGTGTAGTTCATAATGGATTGTAGGGGTTGATGGTAATGTGAAAATGCAACCCCCTTCTTAAATTTTATAATAGCTTATTTTTTCAAAGTGCTTTACAGTTACTAATCATTTCAATCCAATTTTATAACATGTACCTTTGCAACTACCAAATACATGAGAGCAGAATCAGAGAGGGAGCTATGCTGGACCCAGGCTAATGTGCCACTATCTACTTGATGGCATAGAATTATGACTGTGTAGCTAGGGTAGCTCCACAGCATAATCAGGGCTTCCTTGATGGTTATATTAGTTTTCTCTTGCTGCATAACAAATTTATCACAACCTCAGCAGTTAAAATAGCACCCACTTTTTTTTTTTTTTTTTTTTTTTTTTTGCGGTATGTGGGCCTCTCACGGTTGTGGCCTCTCCCGTTGCGGAGCACAGGCTCCGGATGCACAGGCTCAGCGGCCATGGCTCACGGGCCCAGCCGCTCTGCGGCATGTGGGATCATCCCGGACCGGGGCACGAACCCGTGTCTCCTGCATCGGCAGGCGGACTCTCAACCACTGCGCCACCAGGGAAGCCCCCAGCACCCACTTTTTTATCTCACTGTTTGTTTGGCTCAGGAGTCTGGGTTTGGGTTTAGCTGGGTTCTCTGCTCAGGGTCTCCCAAGGTTGCAATAAAGATACCATCTTTTCTGAAGTATGGGACCCTCATTTGCGCTCACATAGTTTTGGGTAGAATTTAGTTCCTTGTGGCTCTAGGACTGAGGCTCTTTAGCTCCTATAGGCTGTCCATTGTGCTCTCCTATGTGGCTTTCTCCATAAGTAGTTCACATCATAGCTATTTGCTTCTTTAAGGCTAGAAGGAAAACATCTCTGCTGCTTTGAGTCTCTCCCTTCAAAGAAGGTCTGGATCCTTTTTTAAAGGACTCACCTGATTAGACTAGGCTGATCCAGGATAATCTTCCTTTTGATTAGCTCAAAGTCAACATATTAGAGAATTTAATTACTTCTGCAAAATCCCTTCACCTTTGCCATATTCTATTGGTTAGCAGTAAGTCACAGATTCTATCTGCATTCAAAGAAAAGGGATTGTACAGATGTGTGGATAACGGGATAGAAATGACAGGGACCATCTTAGAATTCTGCCTACCACAGTGGGATTAGAACTGAACCAATTCTCTGTTCACCTTGATTTCTGATCATTACTCATAATTTTCTACTCAGTGCATCCAAAGCTATTAAGTTGTTGAATCTTTCTATAAGCAAGATGTGATGCGTACTCTAGGAATACAAAAATGAGAAGATCCCAATTCACACTTTAAGAGGAATCAGTTTAGTAAAGAAGAGAGAGAGCAAACACCATCCTTCAAAATGTAATATAACTCAAACTGTGCTCCATTATCAAGGCTCAAAAATAATATTGTAAAAATTATGAGGAGAGAGGTGATATCGGATTGAACAATGTGTGGATCACACTATAAATTACATGTAGCCATTGGCATATAGATAGTTGCTACCTTAAGTTCCCATAACTAAACAGAACAGGAGACAAAGCATGGACTTAAAAAGATCCATCTTTAGTGACTAGATAATATAAGGAGGAAGATTTTAGTTTATTAGCCACTTTATCTTAGTAAGAAAGAACTGCCAATCAGAGATGTCTGTAAATGGAAATGCACATATTGAAGAGCAATAAATTTGATTTCTTGAAATTAGTCATAGGACTGAATCCCCACTTCTCAGTAATGATAAACACAAAGATTTCTTAATGAGATTATGTTTTAATTTTCTACACATAGAATTCTTTCCCACACACTTTGTGAATTTGATATTGTAGGGAAAAATTGATTCTAATCATTTTTACTATTCTGTACATTTTAGTTATATTTTCATTTTATTCTAATACTCCTTTAAATTTAAAAGACTGATTCTGTTTTTCTATCTAGGAAAATGGATCTATAAACACTCAAAGTGTGTGCATTTAAAAAAATGCACAACCACAGTAACCAAGATATGGAATCATGGGGAAGGAAAAAGTTTTTAAAATAACCTATGAAGACACTGTAGTCTTTCAGATCAGATTATTTTTCTTACCTTTTTCTACAACATCTTGGAAAATTTTCAGGAAATTTTCAGTTTAATAGATACATATTTTATTTTAAATAAATTAAAATAAAGTTAAAGGATAATTTTAGAAAAGGGTAAATATTTCTAACTATAAGAATTAGAAGTTGTACATAAATAATTATCTAATATAAGCAGTTAGCCTATTTAGAAAGTATTCTACCTTGTTATTGCTGGTGCCTCCTTGACTCACAAAACTCTTCATATCTGAAAAAGTGATTGTCCATACCTACTCTTCATTTTAGGTCATGATACGAGGGGAAATACTGTGTAGGGTGGGATCTTACAGCTGCCCCCTCAAGCATTTATGAGTTAAACGTTTACTAAATATGGAACAGAACTCTTAGCACCCCTTGCTTTAATTTATTTTTTTCAATGTCATGCTGCTTGTAATTTTGAATAACTGCTTTTACCTGCTGCGATGAACAGTAACCACTGAGCATTGTGTTTTTGCTCAAATCCTATCTGTTGTTATGGAAACAGCATCTCTATTAAGCTTCCTGCTGCACAACGGGTGTAGAACATGTTACTTAAAATGTTCATCAGCAAAGAAAGGGGGGAAAGTAAATTCAAACAATACGTGACTATTTCTGTTATATGACATGAAGATGTTTGAAATATAAAATGTAAATAATGTTGACTGGACAACTTCATTATACCAAATCAATGCATTGAATAAGACAGGGACTACTGTGTAGGTATGCAGATTAAAAGGGAAAAGTATAATGGGTTATTCAATTTTATAGAGTTCAAAATGGTTTTGAATTTATAGAATAAGAGGTTTTTTGATTTGATGGTTTCATGAGAGATTAAACACGGAGTTCACCTAGGTAGAAAGCTGGATTAGATTGTCTGTTATTCTATAGAATGCTCTTCCTACACAAAATGCACTTGTATTTAAGCAACACAATTACATGGCATTCATCTATTTCAAAATATGACAATGGATTTGTCTTAATTTACTTATATAATTACACATTTGATGATAGTGCCTATGATTGTGCATCAGATACTTATATACATTTGTGTTTATAACCCAATGGACTTTATTGGCTACAGTTCAGTATTTCAGCCCTGTATAGTATTTAAATGAGAAGGAGAAACATAAAATAAGAGCCTGATTCCTATGACGCAAAACTTTTATCCTTCCATCCCCTGTTCCTATGGACTAATTCTAAGAATGAAACATGGTTACACACATAATTGAGTGTCAATGTCATTTCTAACAGAGGGAGTACACAAAGCTCCTTGGAGTAAAGTCTTAAGTTTTGTAACAACATGCACAAAATGGAAGCCACCAGTCCTTTGCCATTTACAATTTCTACAGTAGACAACGTGCCATATCTTTTACAGACATCATATAGTCTCTTATAAACATAGTGAGATTGGTAATCTGGAAGTTGTCCCTGTTTTACAGATGAAGAAACAAATGCCTGAATAGAAAAAACTTTCTCAAAGTCACCAGCTGAGGAGTGACAGAGCTGAGTTTTTTTCCTAAGATCTCTGTTTCTCTAAATACCATTTTCTAAGAACATTTAAGGCAACATTTCTATACAAGAGACACTCAGTTATCTAAACCTAACTATTTTTGTGGGGGAGGTGGATGGAACTAGACTTTTCAGAAAATGGCTTCAGTTGCATTTGTCATGTATATAAAGTTGTGTCTGTACATACAAAAGGAAAAGAGCTAGCCTGACCCACTCATTTACTTAATTGTAACTATGAAGAGATTTTGAAATATTGAACAAAATTTAAGTGAATTTTGACTCTTTTTTATTTAAATAACTACTCTTTTTTCCTAGGTTGGTGTGCAAATGTTTGCATGAATGTCTCTATAGATGTGTATATATGTATGTGTGAATAAGATTGTTTAAGGCAGCAACTAGGATGAGAAATAATTAAAAAAAGCAAAAACAAGGAAAACTTACATTTCTAAATATCACAGAGAACTTTGTGTGTGTGTGTGTGTATGTATGTGTGTGTGTGTATATATATATATATATATATATATATACACACACACACACATACATTCCTGATATGAACAGCACCCATCAACTGGAATACTAAGTATTATGAGATATGTCATATGATATTGAATATAACCAATAAAAGCTTGATGCAACTTTGTGTTACCTACCCTTTAAAATATTTTATAAGGTGTTTCAGATTTTTAAAAGATAAAACAATTATGTAATTGCACAGTATTTTTAAATAGAGCAGTTTCAATTATGCCATTCTTAAAATTAATTATTAAATTGTTATTATTAAGCCTACTGAATATACCTGGACTTTACAAAAAAACCACCTTGTTTGCAGTGACAGGCTTTGGTCGCATAGAAATTATGGCCATCTTTTCATATGAAAAAATACAAATTTCTCAGAAATAGTTCCTAAAACTGTAATTTTTATGATCATTGGAAAGTGATTCTAAATGATACCTAAAACAAAAGCTCCCTGCTGAGTAAATATGCTGAAACTATACCCCAAACTATACTTCAGAGTATATTCTGATTTCTTATACACCAATAACATTTGTACAAGGAACAGTCGGCAAATCAGTACTAAATGGAAGGGGTATAAAAATGGGGAAGGAAAACTGTGTTCTTATTGTTCATAGTTGCGTCTAATAGAATTTACACTTAGAAAACTTGTCAAAACATGATTTATTTTTATTTAAACAGCAACGGCACTAACAACAGGAGGTGAAGTGAACACTTGTGATGCTCCTTCCACCCCTCACCCCCCCCACCAGATTCCTCTTGAGGGCTGAAGGACTTATTTATCCAGCTCCTGAGAATTCTGTTGGATGACCAGCCTGCAACACCTTATCCTAGGCAAGAAAGAGTTGCCTAATTTAAGGTCATGACCCTTTCCCAGGACACCCTGTGTCTAATAACTAGTCAATGCAGGAGTATAGAGGCACAGCCCTCTTGCTGCAATGCGGGACAACCATGAAGGCCACCCCAGCTTCAGAGCCCCCTGTGGAGTTAGTTGAGGCCATGGTTGAAACTGCATCAGAGCCCAACTTCTACAGAATCTATTTCCTCAGAAATCTAACTTGCAACAAGAACTAACGTTTATTAAGCCCATAATATATACTAGTTGTTTTTTTAGGTTTTTACCTGTATTAATTCATATCTTCTTCTCCACACAATTAACATCTGATTTTTGAGATGAGAAAATTAAAGCACAGAGAAGTTAAATAACTGGGCTGAGAAGATGCAGCTGCAAAAATGTAGATTGGGTATCTGAAAGTCTGATTTCAGAATGTATGTTCTTAAACACCAGGCTATACCAAATAAACTATTTGTGAGTTTATTACACTCCACATGTTTCACTTTCATTCGCATTCTTTCAATATATAGTGCTGAATTATAAGTGGTGAAAGATGGCTACATAACAAATATAGTTTATGAAACAAAGTAAATATTAAATACATTAAGGAAAATATTTAATATTATGTCTTAAAAGTGAATAATCATACTGTAGGTCCACATGTAAACAAATATAACACTTTCAATATAGTCAAGTACTAATGTGGCTAGCAAAATTGGATGGAGGTCACACATCAATGTAGAATCCTTGAGGAAATCTTCACAGAATAGAATAGAATTGATAACATCTTTGAAGGATTAGTAGGATTCAAGTAGAGAGTAGAGAAGCAGGAGGTGTTTTGATGTGGGAAACAGTGTTGGCAAGTAGAATCCAATCTGCACGGATTTGGATTTTACACAAGATGCTGCCTTTCACTGTTAGATATAGGAGAGTAAACACACACAAATACACATGTACACACATGTATGCAAACATATGCACCACATACAAGGTAAGACGTGTAACTGAGTAGGGGGAAGGTGCATTAAATTGCACATTATCATCTACATGAAGAATATGTGTGACCAAATATGCTAGAGTATATTAGAGCAATGATGAGATTGTTGCATAAAGAAAGAGCCTAGATATAGTTAATATTTATAAATGCCTTGCTATATTTTTCTCTTCTGATTTTCTATAATGAATTATGTAGCCAGCAAATATAAGAGGGAAAACACATCTCCTTAAGCGTTCTTTATTGATTAGTTTATGTAATAGTTTGAACACTTAATATTAGCTTTTTGTTTGTATACATTAATGTGATAACAATCTTAGAAATATTCTTTTTTCTGTCATATGATATTTTATATATGATACATCTATTTATGTAATTTCATCAGTACATACTTTACTAATTTATAAATTTCAGTGTCACACAGAAACGTGTCTGGTTTTAAAGAAACAATTTTAAAACTAAAGTTTCAAAATGAGGACTCATCAGAATAAGTTAGAAAAACATGTCTTAATTGTTTTCCCAGATTAATACTCTCTTCTTATATTTAATACAGGCTAAAAGAGATTAGGAAGTCTATATTATATAAATATTTATTCATCTCCAATATACCAATGTGCATGGGGGTATGGAATGCAACATTTCCTACTAGTTTGAACACAGGAATTTTAATCATTGGGTTTTTTTTATGGATTAGCGTTCTGTGGAATACAGTTTGGGACACCCAGTTTTAATTCGTATTTGATTATCTGTTGTGCTTGTTAAAAATATATAAATATTTTGTTGTATGTGCTTTGGAAGAGGAGTGGTTTGATAAGCAAAATTCTGCTTTGTTCATCATTTCACTTGGCTAGATGTTTACATATACCACCACACACACACACACACACACACACACACACAGAAATACATACACAAAGGGGTTATGGTTTAGCTTGGAATCAGTAGCAATTTGTTCAATTTTATTAATTGATTTATAGTTTTTATTGCTTCTAGTCTTTGCTTTTACTGAGTTGCAATTATTGTCACATAAGATTTTACATGGAGAAAATCAAATAACATCCTCTTCCTCCTTGCTGCTGAAGCAATGAAGATTTAACAGCTTCTGAATGTAAATCAATCCACACCAACATCTAAAATGCAGTCTTCCCATTCCTGATCCAAGCTGCTCATACAAGTTTTTACAGGTCCCCACCCCCACTTCCTGGAACTTGTTACAAATGCTCCATCCTTGGCATTGCCTCACTAACACGTACTTGGATCAGAGTGGAGGGGAGCCTAAGACTCTGTATTTTAATCATCTACCCAAAGAAGTTATGCTCACTGAAGTTTTAGAATAGGGACTTGCACCAATTTAAGTATTGTGGGAGGAAACAAATGCAGTGAAAAAGCTAGGTTGGGTGTATGGATGGGATGGGACAGGAAGAACAGTTGTTTCTCCTGGGTTGTTTCCAAATTGGTGGCATTTTTAGACAATGAGAGAGAGAAAGTATGTAGTGAGGGGGAGGTGCCCTTTTTTATGCTTTCTATACAGCCTCCATCTGACTTCGTGTTCTGCGTGGCTGCCGGTAGTAAAGTAGAACACCTCAGTTGATGCTATGACAGAGACATGTGACTTGAAAGAGCAGTTCATTAGTTCTCACATCATAATAATGATAGAGGTTTTTAGCTATTATTATTACTTTATTTCTCCCTTATCTTTTTCTGCCTCCCTTGTTTGACCTCTGTTTTGCTTTGTAATAACTTCTCAAATACATTCATGTAGGGGGAGGGGGGAAGGGAGATAAAAGGAGATACATTTAATAAACAGAATTTAATCCAAATGCATGCCTTCATGTCCCATGCACACTTCTAAACTTCACTTACATGAATTTAATTTGTGTGTTAAGGACATAGTCCTGTATTTATAAACAAATACAAGAATCTTTTGCTCTATTTCCATAGACTTGATATAAATTAATTGGATTAAATTAAGTTAATTAATTTAATAAGCCCTATTGTTCTGAGCAAAGCGTGACATCTCTTATTCAAATCATCTATAGTGGCCTCAAACCTACCCTTCGAAATGAACCTTTTTTCTTTTTGGAGCTTGGATGCCAGCCATGGATGCAATATAAGTTAATGCCAAGAGAGATCGTTTAAGTGTGGTTATTAAGGAGACTATGATTGATGGAGTTTGTAGCTGGTAATGTGATTCCCCTTTGGCTGCTCAGTGAACATCGGCAACAGATCAATATCTCATCTGCATGAGATTACAGCCACTTTTGACAAGCAGTGAAAAAAGAATTAAAAGAAAAAAAACATATTTGGCCCAAAATCATGATGGCTATTCCAGTTTAAAAGATAATGCAAATAAATAACTCCTTTCTTAGAGAAAAATGATCTGATAGGAATTTTGTTGTTGTTGTATTTTGTTCAGCATTGATCAGACTGATTTCTTTTTACCCCTCTCGTTCAATTTTTCTATTTTAGACAAAATAGATTTTTAACATGAGCATATAGAAAACTGACTCTGTCTACACACTAGAAGAAATCACAGCGGGTTTGACAAAAACTTTAAAGTTTTTTTCCATCTAGAATGATCCCAAGTGTTTAAATAATTTAGAAAGCTTGAAGGACTATCAAGACTGTAGATATTCACTTTTAACTGTTTCTCTTGCATTTACTGGATGAATTATGCTATGAATTTAAACCTGAATGATTCTATCTTCTCCCTCAGTGGTCTCTACTCTGCTCTTAGTCTATGAACCCTCTAATCCAGCACCAGCACACCTCTCATCCCATCATGAAGTTAGATTCTCCGGTGACTTGTCTACTCCTTCACCCTGCTCTGGACCTTTCCTGAATTGCTGGAAAGCAAGATCTTAACATTTATTCCTACATAGCCTATGTCAAACTGCTTTTAACGTACAGAGTACTGTCATTTTCCAACTAAATATTCCCCTTCAACAGTAGTGTCCTTCCACTGCTTCTAAAGTGGACCTGAAGGATAACCAAGGGAGTGTGTGTACTACCAGGCTCTTTGACAAAAGGAAGTTTAAGTACAACCATATAAAGAATCGAAAGCTCTTAGGAGTGTGCCACCAAGCCCTTGAACTAAGGAGGATTTGTATACATACAGTGATTTAAAGTCTTTTATTAAAAATAAGTTAAGATTTTTATTTAGATTAGATTTTAAGTAATGCATCACAAGCTAATTTTCAAAGGCGGTAAATTATTCCTCTCCATGAAAATTGCATTGAATCATCTTTCTGTGCTGTAGTATTTTCTGCCCTGGCTCAAGTTTTTATTCAGTTTTATTCAATTCTGTAAGCTATTTGTTTTGATGTAATAAGCTCCTAAAGTCCTGGAAAAACAAGTAGAATTGAAAAGAAGAGATTATAAAGGTGTAAACCTTAATAGAAATAAAATTCAAAGCAAGATCAGAAAATCCGATTTACTTATTAATATGGAATAATTTTCAAACTGAGCTTTTAAAATATCATAATGATATTCTAAGTTAGATTCGTATTCAAACAATATGAATGTTTAAATTTTCTTTGAAAATTGATTTTATATATATGCAGATATTCATACTAATATCTGTGGGCATATGGAGATATAGATAGATAAATACATAGATACATAGATAGATTCGTATTCCTTTCAAAAGATTCAGTAACCCAGCAGTAAACAGGTCTTGTTAATTGTACTATGTCCTCTGGAAATCTAACTCAGACTGAGATTTGCAAATTGAGATTTAGGATTGCTTATTAATATGCCTGTCCTTGAATGTTAATGGCATGCATGCAAAGATGCCTTGCTGAGGAAAAAACATCAAACAATTGAACCTGCCCTTTGAGGCTGACCAGCTAGTTTTGATAGGCTTTAACAAAAACAGTTCAAAATTAATCATATCTTTTTGTGTATCGCTGTTAAGGTTTTAGTTATTCTTTTTCTTCTTTTATTGTAATGGAATGGGGAGGAGGATCATAGTATAATGGGGTCCACATGTATTTTGAAAATTCTCTGAGGAGTAAAATCATTTGAAACCTATAAGGCATCCATCTAAAGAAAGTGAACCACACTTGTCAAGAATTAGAGAACTGAATGTTCCTTTAAAATCACTCTTTCTTAAGCATAGGAGTTTTGCTTTTAAGAATTTACTTCTCGTCTCACTTCTGAGGATCCTGTTCCACTTCCTCATTTAGACTCAGAAACCTAATGAGCAATTCTATTGATAGGGCTTTTTTAACTTTGATTTTTTGAGTTTATATTCTTTTATATTTAACTGACCTAATCCTCTGAGCTGACCCTGTAGTTTTAAACACATTTCCCATGAGAAATTAAACACCTATCAATTTTAATTCTTTTCTTTAGGAAAATGACTTCTAAGAAAAATTTATCTTCTAATGTGGAAAAAGAAAAGAACAAAAAGTATTGAAACAGTTTTTGGCTCACATAACAGCACTTGTTTTTAGACTGACTGTAATATGTGTCAAAAGTCAAATTCTGTAGTTAGTGTCATATATATATTTTTTGTTATTGTTGCTGTTGTTTCTTCATTTACACTGAATTCTACTAAAACCAAATTGAAGCTGTATGATATATTATGGTTCCAATGGCAAATATTGAATATTATGATAATTCCTTTCTAAACTAAACTTTGAAATAACATTTATTTCTGTTCTCTGAGAGTCACTGCCATGTTAATTAGTAATTGTACGATACCCATTTTCTCCATAAATCTTGCAGTAAGCTTTGAGCAAAAAGCTATGCAAGTCTGACATCAGAATGCTTATATTCTGTCAATACCCCTTCACCAATTCTGAAAGAAGTGTTTTTAGTAAGAATATTTGAGAACAGTTGAAACTTTTAAAGAACTGACTGCAAAACATGCATTGCCTCTACTTTTGTATGATAATATTACCCATCCTCTCTTATCTGTTACCTGTCCCTATTATGCTGGTTCACCTTAAATTATAATACTAAGCTAAAAGAATTTAAACATCTGCTTTCAGATAGGAAATGTATTCTGTCCTACAACATACTTTCCCATGACAGCTACACAGCCAGACAAGCTAAACAAGATAAATAATTTTAACCTAAGAGTTTCCCCTGCCAACTGAGACAATATTAAAAGCAGCCCCCCTTCCTGAGTATCTCACCCTCTCCCAGGATGTGCTGGACTTAGTAGCTGTGAAGGACCCAAACTTATAGGTCAGTAGTTGGCTTTGAGGCTCTAGATCAGTGCTTCTCAAATCATCTCTAGTGAAGGAACACTTTTTTCCCCTCATCTCAGAAACCAATATTCTTGTAAGATATAACAAAAATGAATTACTAGAAAAATGTTCCTGTGCTTGGATGTCACAGAAATATCAAATTGATGTAAAGGTTTCTAAATGCTATGAAAGTCATTCCTTTACGAAGGCTGGTATCTGTTAGAGTGTTTGAGCCCTTTCATCATTGTGTAAAGAGTGTACCCACTGGCAGGCTATTGAGGGCCTCGACTATTGTTTGGAGAAGGTGGAAAGATGTGTTTCCAGAGTTCTCTTTGTATTACACCAATGAGTGGAGAAATAGCAAATGATTCCTCTTTAGCAGATACAGGAACCAGAGAAGATTATTGCTCCTTTTGTGTTTAGTTCTCATTTCCTTAGGAGGTATAGTAAAACAAAGACAATAATGATGATGATGATGATGATGACAGTGAGAAGAAGAAGGCAAAGGGGGAAGAAGAAGAGGAGGAGAAGATGGTGGCTGCCAGTGCTCGCATACAC
Source organism: Mesoplodon densirostris (assembly GCF_025265405.1). Lineage (NCBI taxonomy): Eukaryota > Metazoa > Chordata > Mammalia > Artiodactyla > Ziphiidae > Mesoplodon > Mesoplodon densirostris. The sequence continues at coordinate 86,753,012 of NC_082663.1, forward strand.
TTCTATTGATTGTACTCCTGTCCTGTAACTTTAGGAGGATTACTGCAGGGCTAATTACAGTGGCAATGGCCCTTTACTTCTTTTGCACTGAGAAGTCTGCTCTCTCATTTGTCCTGTAGAAACCCTTAAAAACCCACATGGAGACGACTAGAGCAGATATTGAGACAGCAATCCATTAGTAGTTTTCACAGCACTGACTCCAAGAATTTAAGACACATGAGAATCCTGGCAAAGCTCTTTGGCCAGTCTTTCATAAAAATCGGCTTTAGGGCACACTTATTACTCTGCACCATTTCTTTTTTAGTTTGCTAGAGAGTGACCACGTGTATTCATGGCAACCTTGATAAGGTTACTACCTACAAATTTCTCAAATTCAACTAAGGTAAATGCAAAACCACTATCAGAAATGATACTACCTGGCAATCTGTATTCTACAAATAACTAGCAAGGACTATGGTGGCCAGAGATGGCTGTGAGATGGAATTTGGAGCACTCAAGCCATTTTGAGGAATCACTCTCAGTAGCTACTTCATACTCTGAAGTTCGTCCTCAATACCTCAGAAGACTGCCATTTTTGAACATGACTTAAATTTGTTTAAGCAAATGCTTTTTCAAAAAAGCGTAGTAGAATCCAGTAGAGCAGAAAGAATTAAACCCCTTGCCTTATTTTGAGGACAGGTGACTCACACATTGCAATCTGTGCAGTTGAACACTAGGAATTCTGATAGAACAAAGTTAGAAGGAAGTTTCACTTCCTGGTTCTTACCAGCTTCTTAGAAATCTGATGTATTGAGCCTGTATGCCACTTCCTGAAAATTTCCCAAAGGTTATTCTATGTTTAGCTTATTATTAGAGTTTTATTAAATTATGATAAATTTCCTGAGTCTATCAAAGCTTCTGTTAAATTTCTAGGAAAAGCATTATTAGTTGAAAATCTCAACGTTATGTACTGGCCTTCACTGACGCTTGGACAAAATATCCTACTCCACTTATCTCAGTTTTCTTATACTGTGAATTGGAATAATAATACGGCTTACATCAAACATATCATACCCTTCCTAAGAAAGTTATACACCACCCCTTTACAGCAGAATCTAACATTTTCTTCAGGAAGCATCCATTGTGTTGTTGATAATAGTAGCAATAGTATGATTTCATCCTTTCAAGAAACAATTCTGAGAAACAGCTTCAAGAGAAATGGCATGATAAAGTAGCTTTCCTGATTATTTGTACACCACAAAGTTGGCACATCTTGAGTTCAGGGTAATTCATTAGTATTTTTGGGAATACTGCAGGTTCTAGAAACATCTATCCTTGGATCTTTTGAAGAAGACACGATTGCTAGAAATCATGGTTTTAATGTGAGCTATGGCTTAGTGGTTAATAGGAAAGACTTAAGAGCCAGATTTACCGAGGTTCAAATCCCAGCTGTGCTGCTTACTAGCCCTGTGAGCTTGAGTAAGTTTAACTTCTCAGGGTCTCTGTTTCCTCATCTGTAAAATAATAGCAAGAGTTGCTACCTTATAGGGTTGTGTGAGGATCAAGTAAGTCAATACATGCAAAGAGAAAGCACCATGGAAGTTACTGATGCTAAGGTCAAGGTATCATGCAATTTGGAGTGTTTTAATAGTTACTAAGCTGTGTTCTCAATTTCATTTACACAGATATTTTCAAGACAGTTTAGTACTCTGGCAGAACATGCACCACACATCCTTGAAATTAAAAGCAGATGTGCATTGCACATTCCTGTAAATTAAAGCAGAACACATTTATTTCCACAAGCTAAGTAGAGCCATTATAGAAGCCAAGTTACATTTGATCTTATCTAAAGATATTTTATAAATAACCTTATGTACTTTATTTGTTTATTTATTAGTAACTGTTTTATTTATTTATTTTTGGCTGCGTTGGGTCTTCGTTGCTGTGCGCGGACTTTCTCTAGTTGTGGCGAGTGGTGGCTACTCTTCGTTGCAGTGCACGGGCTTCTCATTGTGGAGGCTTCTCTTGTTGCGGAGCACGGGCTTTAGGTGTGTGGGCTTCAGCAGTTGTGGCTAGCAGGCTTCAGTAGTTGTGGCTCGTGGGGTCTAGAGCGCAGGCTCAGTAGTTGTGGCACATGGGTTTAGTTGCTCCGCGACATGTGGGATCTTCCTGGACCAGGGCTTGAGCCCACGTCCCCTGCATTGGCAGGCAGATTCTTAACCACTGTGCCACCAGGGAAGCTTGATAACCTTATGTACTTTAAACTATTGTGTTCACAATACTGTAGAGAACTCCTTACTCTAGCATATATAAATATTATAAATGGAATCCACTCTTTAGTTTCTGAGTCTGAGTTTTACTGCCTGAAGCCTTTCCCTGGATAATTTTAAGTCAGCTTTTTATCAAGGATTTTAAAGATTCATTTGTGTGTGTGTGTGTGTGTGTGTGTGTGAATTACAGAGGCATGGAAATCCCAAATTATATATTCCAAAATCCCCCCAAATTTATTGTTCAGCCAGGTGGCTCGGCTCCCCAATTTAAGCAGCAATGTGTTCAGCAGTGTTGAAATCTCTGAACTATTACAAATGAGGTAGTGAGAAGTGTGTTTGCAGTAAATGCACAGGCTTATTAAAGGTCTTTGTCTTAGATGAGTCAGTAAGAGGGAGAAATCCTATAAAATCCTATAACATCGATCCTATAACATCGTCTTTACTTTGTTAACTTCAAAATTAATGAAAGTTGCTTAGTATAAAAATAAAAGAAAACAAATGAAATGGTGTCAAATTGCAATAAACTCCAAGCCCTTTTGGTAAATGTTAGTATAGGAAGTTTTCTTTAGTTTCTTTCCATAGTTCTTAGAAATTTACATTTCTTAGATACTTTACATTATATGTTGGGGTCGAGCTTCCTTTTAAAAAGCAATCTTATTCTCATCATTAAAAGATTTAGATTTGACAGTTCAAGAAATAGGTAATTTATATTTTAATTACTAATTTTCACTTTGACCAAATCTACCTTGAACCATTTTTTTAGTCTTGTAATATACAGCAAGAATAAAATAAAAATGAACACACACATACAAGAAAATATTCCTTGACATGAGACATCTGCTCTAATATCATTTAGGCTCTGGTCACACAGAGAAGTTTTTCTCATTTCTGATACAAAGTAGGAATGAGGTGATGAAGAGGCAGAAATATAAGATAAAATGGTGGAAATGTGTAGTTATAGAAAAACAGACGAAACATGATTAGCTAGATTCATTTCACTTCAAACACACTGATCTAAAACAACAATGTTACTTTAGTTTTAGTTCAAATGTTTAGAATGTTCGGATTATATGTAACTTTTATTCAGTTTTCCACGTTTTCCTTGTTAAAGAAAATAGAGGAGATATTGTAATGCAGTGCTTATCAGAAATTCAGTGCTTTCTTGCTTTGGAATCTTCACATATAATAACTAAAAAAAGTATCATTAATCATTTCTATATTTATTTATGCCTATGCTGGAAACAGAAAAAAATCAGCTTATAACATCAAAGTACTCTGTGGTTTTTAGAACATTATATTTGAAGGAAACTGAGTTGTGAACAATTTGGTTCTCATTTTTGAAATACCATTGCATAAGCAGCTTTGCCTGGTAACTAACACAATTGTACTTACATTCCATTTCCTTTCACTTTATATATTCTAGACAGATCTAGGTGGTAGTCTGTTTTTCTGCAAGATAAAAGGAATCTAAAGGAATGTGCAAGATATTTGAAGTTTGAATAGTAAATTTTGATGATCAGTTTTAGTGACTGTAAAAAGCATCTTAGAGAAAAATGTGAGTGAAAATGAAGGAAATGGTAAACACTTTAAAGGACTTAGTAGTAACACATTAAAAGATTTGGGTTCTATAGAAAACATTCTTTTATATCCACAGCTCAGTTATGGCAGCAAATAAGAATATATAAGTATGTCCAGACTTAAATAAATTTTTCAGCTGCTTAGATATTTCATGGTTGTAATTAATTTATATTGTTTTGAGATGAAAGACAAAAGTAACATATCATTTTATGCCTGCTTCTCAGACAATAATATAGAGGTATATTGCAGGGAAAAAATGGAGAATTAGAGCACAAAATCTGAAAAAAGATGTGGGTGAGTTATATCACCCAAGCTCCCGAAATTCATTTAATAGAAATCTTGGATATATCAGATGGATGTGAGTAACAGACAGAGAAAATTAATTTGCCTGTGTGAGGTCAGAGTTCTAAGTCGTTTTGAGTTTTGGTTTCCATATCTGTAAAATGGGAATAAAGATAATTCCTATATCATAAGATTATTGTAAGAATTGCACGAATTAATATGTAAAGAATGATTACCTTGTTTATTGAGGCACAATAAATATATATTGTGTTTCTCTTTCCCAGACCCAGTAGATGGATCATAGTAACAATTACAGAGAGACTTCTATTGCTCTACCACTAGTACCATAGTCTTTGGAATCCCAAACTCCAGATACTTTTTCTCTTGTCCAGGGTTTTTTTTTTTCTTTTTTTCTTTTTTACGTGTTTGAAACTAATAGCACTTAGTTAACACTTGAAATGACTCAGGGATGCTGTCTAAAGAGCTGCTGCTCATGACTCTCCCAAAATTCCTCCATGTGCTTCCACATCCTTACCTGCTCCCATATCCATCAGTTTTATGCCCCCTGCTCAGTCTACCCTCTTTTTTTTTTTTTTACGTCTTTATTGGAGTATAATTGCTTTACAATGGTGTGTTAGTTTCTGCTTTATAACAAAATGAATCAGTTATACATATACATATGTCCCCATATCTCTTCCCTCTTGCATCTCCCTCCCTCCCACGCTCCCTATCCCACCCCTCTAGGTGGTCACCAAGCACCGAGCTGATCTCCCTGTGCTACGCAGCTGCTTCCCACGAGCTATCTATTTTACATTTGGTAGTGTATATATGTCCATGCCACTCTCTCACTTTGTCACAGCTTACTCTTCCCCCTCCCCATATCCTCAAGTCCATTCTCTAGAAGGTCTGTGTCTTTATTCCTGTCTTACCCCTAGGTTCTTCCTAACTTTTTTTTTTCTTAAATTCCATGTATATGTGTTAGCATACAGTATTTGTCTTTCTCTTTCTGACTTACTTCACTCTGTATGACAGACTCTAGGTCCATCCACCTCATTACAAATAGCTCAATTTCATTTCGTTTTATGGCTGAGTAATATTCCATTGTATATATGTGCCACATCTTCTTTATCCATTCATCCGATGATGGACCCTTAGGTTGTCCATCTCCTGGCTATTGTAAATAGAGCTGCAATGAACACTTTGGTACATGACTCTTTTTGAATTATGGTTTTCTCAGGGTATGTGCCCAGTAGTGGGATTGCTGGGTCATATGGTAGTTCTATTTGTAGTTTTTTAAGGAACATCCATACTGTTCTCCATAGTGGCTATACCAATTCACATTCCCACAGTCTACCCTCTTTTAAGAGTTACCATGAAATAAAATATCTGAATAGTTGTTTTCGGTCCACCACAAATATGCATGCTCTACTCTTCTGTTGCTTCTCTCTGCACATAAAACTCTGACATGTTCAGCTTGATTTGAGCCTCCTCTATCTAAAAACCTAACATCAGTTCTGAGAATGAGCTAAAATCATGAATTTCAGTAGAAGTGTTTGAAATATGAGCCATATGTATTTTTCTGTAATCAAACTTCAACCTGATTTTTGCTCCCCAGTCCACCTGCAGAGCCCATCACACATCCTTTACAATGTTTCTTCCCATTCAGGTATGTGGTCTGAGAATTTAAGTGCAGATTTCTTGGGATGAGGAGTCCCAGTTTCAGGAGCTCCCACTGCTCCCAAGTGTCCAGGCATCATCCCTCCAGTATTGGCTTCCCCCAGCCCTTAGCAATTAGAATCTCAGCACACATACATATTACAGCTTTGACTCTGGCTCAGTATTCCCACTACGGAGCAACTGTTAATTAATCAAATTTTAGAGATTAACTACTAAAATATATGCAACACTTAATATGCATGGTTTGTGGATTTAAATTTTTTCTTGTAAATGAAGAAAGGCAGATTATATAATTAATTTAAGACTGGGGAATTATGATTGTATAAAGGAAGGAGGAAAAGGAAGCAAAGGAGAAAGGGCCTGACTAGGTAGGAAGTGGGGCATGAGGGGTAGGAGTTCTGAGGTGAAGTGGAGGAATCTGTTGGTCTCAGGGGCACTGAGGAACAAATGAGATGCAATTAAGAGTATAAGATAAAAAATGTGGTTTGATATATCGGAATACCATCAGTTTTTTTCCTTCCAGTTTCACTGAGCTATAATTATCTCAATATAATATAATAGAGCACTTTATAAGCTTAAGGTGTACAGCATAATGATATGACTTACATACCACATGAAATGATTACCACAATAAATTGAGTGAACATCTATCATCTCATATAGATACAAAATAAAAGAAAAAGAAAAAATATTTTTTCCTTGTGATGAGAACTCTTGGGATTTACTCTCTTGACAACTTTCATATACAACACAGAACAGTGTTCATTGTATTAATCATGTTGTATATTATATCCCCAGTATTAATTTATCTTATAACTGGAAGTTTGTACCTTTTGACCACCTTTGTCACCATATAGAGATATTATATTATTATTGACTATATTCCCCACACTATACATATACTTCATCGCTGTGACTCATTTATTTTGTAAGTGGAAGTCTGTACCTCTTAATCTCTCTCACCTATTTCACTCACCCCCTCCACCCCCTCCCATCTTTTCAAATTAGCATTCTTTTCCCTTGGGAAAAATACCCAGAAGTGGAATTACTGGATCGTACAGTAGTTCTATTTTTAATTTTTGAGTAACCTCCGTACTGTTTTCCATAGTAGCTGCACCAATTTTCATTCACTCCAACAGTGCACAAGGGTTCCATTTTCTCTACATCCTTGTCAACACTTGTTATTTGTTGGTTTTCTGATAGTAGTCCTTCTGACAAGTGTGAGGTGATATCTCATTCTGGTTTTGATTTGCATTTCCCTAATGATTAGTGACTTGAGCATCTTTTTATGTGTCTGTTAGCCATCTGTGTATCTTCCTTGGAAAAAATGTCTATTTAGGTCTTCTGCCCATTTTTTAATTGGATTGTTTTTTCGATGTTGAGTTGTATGAGTTCTTTATGTATTTTAGATATCAGTGCCTTACCAGATATATCATTTGCAAATGTCTTCTCCCATTCAGTAGGCAGCGTTTTTGTTTTAATAGTTTCCTTTGCTGTGCAAAAGCTTTTTAGTTCAATGTAGTCCCATTTGTTTATTTTTGCTGTTGTTTCCCTTTCCTGAGGAGACATATCCAAAAAAATATTGCTAAGACCGATGTAAAAAAAGCATACTGCCTATGTTTTCATCAAGTAATACTTTCTCACGCCATATATAAAAATAAACTCAAAATCGATTAAAGACTTAAACATAAGACCTAAAACCATAATGCCATCAGTTTCAGTCTCAGCGGTAGTAAACCTGAGAAGAGTAAGATCAAGAATGCTGTAAAATATATAGTACAGATTATTTATTATCATACTTTATAAATATAAAAATGAATAAATAATGTATGTATCACCTAGGAATGTTTTTGCCCTCAGGTCTCAAAAACGTGACTCAGTGGCTTAGAAAGATCCACTGCCTCTGCGTGGTCAGTGAATGGATGCCAGTTTGCATTTCCAGGAATGATATTCACATTCAGAGCAGAAAAAGGAGGTAAGCAGCATCAGCATACCCTTGCTTTCTATCAGATTTCTCAGAATCTCCTGGCTGACTTGCATACACACACACACACACACACACACACACACACACACACACACACACACACGTTGTTATTGTTGTTGCTGTTGTTCATGTATATGTATCTATTTACTTTTGTCAGATATGTCGCCCCTATCCCTAGGTTCAAGGGAGTTTTAGAAATTTAGTTATTAGCTTTCCAACCTCTATCATTGGCAACTATCCATTGGCAAAGAGGAAGGAGTTTGGGAATAAATGTTGGGTGAGAAAGAGAACAGACAGTGCCTGCTATGAATGTCAACTATCTACACTATTAACTCTATGATAAACAAGTATGAGTTTCCAAAAAAGGATAAATACACACTTTAAGGGCTGTCAATGTCAATTCATGGGCAAATAATGTTGTGTAAAAATATCAAGGTCTTTCTATGCTTGAATCTGAATTTTAATACCCACCCTTTATTTTGAGCAGTTTGTCCAAGTTAGTGAAACCTAGAAATCATAAAATTTTATGGCTAATATGAACATACAAATGTAACAGTGATTAAATAACAGAAATCTGTTGAGATCATTTGTGCCATAAATGTGAAGACTCTCTTCTTTAAAATACATACTCTGTATCTCAAATGAAAATTATGTGCTTCCTACTTAGAGTTTGCAATCAGTGGCCATATTTCTGAGATATTAAACTTTAAAACTTCAGTTAAAAGTGAAATATCTTCTAGAGCTGCTATACTCTTCTCTGTAATCATTCAGAGAAAACCTGCATTTTATAACAAAACTATTTAACTTAAGTAAGACCTTGCTTTATAAGGTTAGTACTGTGTTTATGATTCAACTGTAATTACAGTAATATAAATATTCTTGACTTTTTCTTCTTGATCATTGCTGAATAGGAGTGAAAGATAGAGAGGTATCTTGAAGTACCAAGGTATTTATGCCACTATGTCAACAAAACTCTTTTAAGACTTCTCCTCAGGTATTATCACAACCTGAGTTTCTCCACTAATTTTGATCATGGCTAAAGGAAAATACTTTTAAGGGGGCTTATAATGTCTTCCACATGCTCCAAGCTCATGACTTGCTCTTTTTTGTTTGACTTCACCACAATGATATACACATTGCTTTGTTATTTTCATTTGCTGCCGTTTTGAATTTAGAAGATAATCAACTTGGGAGTAAATATTCTACTTAGCACATTGGTAATTTGGAGTAAAATTGTATTTGCCGTCATCAAAACTAAAGAAAGTGAGACAAACCATACAATCGATGCCATCATCATTGTGACAAGATGAGTAGTTGAAATCTTAATTGCGCTTCCTCGCGTGGGCTCCCTCTCTCCTGCAGACTTGTCAACAAGTAATTAGAAAAGTAATTTTCTTCTCCTTTTTCACGGAGGGAAGAATTTCCAGATAAACTACAGGGTACCCAGTTATATTTGAATTTCAGATCCATAACAAATCATTTTTTAGTAAAACTATTTACAAAATATTGCATGGGATATACTTATACTAAAAAAATCAATCTTCGCTTATCTGAAATTCAAATTTAGATTGACATGTGTATTATTATTTGCTAAATCTGGCAACTCCACTTAAATGGAGTCTCAGCCATATTTTTTCTCCCAGGATCCACAGGCCCCAGAGGAAAAAGAATGTGTTGAAAGTTAACAGCTATTTTGGTTCATGTTCATAGAGAGGGATTATAGTTTATTATCTTCGATGAAGGAGGACTATTTTTTTTCCCAATGGTACTAGATATATATAATCCAAATAGTGGGAACTGGGAAAAGTGTTTCCTCAGCTGGAGTGTAAGGTCAAGAGTGCCAACAACCAATGAGCACTAAGCAGAAATCTGCTGTTCCTGACCTGGGGACAGGGGTTACAGCTTCCTCTGGTGTCATCCGTTATCATAAAGTTACTAGCCTGAGCAGAGATTGGGCCATGAGAATGCTTCAGAGAAAGCCAAAGTACCAGAAGATTAATTCCCAAGAACAAAACTGGGTGTGATCACCTAAGAAACACTTGAAATCCCTAATATACTTGTATAACTTTGGAGAAGGACATGGTGTCATGAAAAAAATTATCCATCTGGGGCTTCTTGCCAACCTTGGCTAGTGAAATTTCAGATCCTTCCCTTATCCTTCAATTGGATAAAATTTCAGATCCCTCCCTTAGCCTTCAAGTGGTTAAATGCCGATGCTTGACATCTGTAGAACCTAAAGGGAAAATTTTATCTTTCCCTGAGGAGTAAGAAGAGAGGTTGTGAGAATTGCATTTGTCGCACTATGGTTTGATACCATCTTCTAAGACGCCAGAGCATGCCCCACTGGAAGCTATGACATTTAGACACCCATTTGGCCATACCCTTCAACTGGACAGTTGTTACAAAATTACCATGCATCTAAACCACATTAATTAGAGTCAAGAAAAAATCTACATAGAAAATTGAAGTTAATCCTGATTATTGCATTTTAATAGAAATTATTTAGAATAAGAGTACATAGCATATATATATGTGTATGTGTGTATATATATGTGTGTATATGTATATGTATATATATATATATATATATATATATATATCCTCCTCAATATATTAGGATACCAAGAAAAATTTTTTATTATCCAAAATCTATATGCAACTCAATATCTATCATAATGATTGATCTCTGGTTATTGAAAAGAAACCTGTTTGAAAATTTCCAAAGATATTAAAAACTAAGGCAACAAATCAAAACTGTCATGACACTTTTTCTTTTAGTTGTTTTATTTTGTGGCTCATTCATTCATACTCTTTTTGTCTGTGTGGGGGAGTTGCTGTGGGAGGTGTTCATTTAGTCAGGAGCCTCATGAGTTAAGTGAGGTCGGCGAGAGCATCAATATACTGTTAACTAAGCTTGTTAGGTATGTCTTGAGGAAGTATGTGCATTTACAAGACCTGACTCTTATAATACTTAGTTTGCATCCTCCGAGGGATTGTTTTTTGAAAACTTGATTTTAGGTTCTTTGGAAATAACTGATCTATTGCTCCGCAGTACGCCGTATTTCAAACATAGTCCCACTGAGATGTCTTATGGCACATTCTTCGAAAACATACTTCTAATGTTGATTTGGTCCTTTCCGTTTATAACAGCCTTGGGTAAATTCGCAGGTTGCAAGACTAACAGACAAGTATTAGCAAACATCATGTTCACCTTTTAACGATGTATCAGTGAGTCACTTCTGAGACTGATTTAAATACATTTGAATGTTCAACCCAATATGAATGTGAAGACACTAAATAAATGCAGTGTGTTTATCTGAATCTGAGATCATGTCCTACATGTTTATTTCAATGTGTGATGTGCAATCAGTCAAATAAATGCACTGAGTGTATTTATGCCATTCCATGATAGCACATGCAAATAAATGTCTCCAGCATGAGAAGCAATATAAAAATGTAAACTAGTAAGGATGTTTTCTTTCATTTTTTTACAAAGTGTATATATGATATAATTTCTTGACTTGCGTGATAACTATATTGTGTAATGACCGTATGAGGCTGGTTTTCATTAATCACATACAAAATATTTTGTTTGGGTCAAATTATTTTCAGTTTTCAACACTTACCCTTTCCAAGTGAACCTGTCACAGGAAAGTTGGTCAGTTAATTTTGGTCATTATAACCACTGATAGCAATCTCCTAACAAATTTGGCTATAGCAAGGAATACTGATTCTGAAAGGAAGAAGTTATAGTTACCTGTAAGGTGATACACGTTACTATTCTGTCCGCTAGAAAGTGGATTAAAACTCAAATTTACTGCCCTTTGGTCTAAAGATACTTATAATGGGTCATAGTTAGTACAAAGGAAAATATAACAAATATTTTCTGCAGAAATATATATACCAACTCAAGTGGAGAGTGAACATTTCTTTTATTTCATCAAAATAAATAGCAAAAAGCAATACCAGAAATTATACCAAATAACCTAAATTTTTACAAAAATCATTTTAAAGCAAATATTCTATTCTAATGGATTTCTGAAGCCTTTGTTTTAGTATTTTCTGTTGAAAAAGTGAGGTTATTTTTTGTTTTGGTTCTGTTTTGTTGGAAATGAGAAAAATGGGGAATTTTGTCAGGTAGTCCATTGCATGGATAGCACTGGGGGACTTGTTGATTCTGAAGGGAAAACTAAAATCTTGCCTAGGTTTTTTTCCGAAGAGCAAGGAATGCTATGTCTGGCAGAACTGGGCAATGACACAGCCAGGATTGGTACCCAACCTAAGCTAAATATACCTCTTCCAAAGAGCCCTTGTTATAGTGATCATACACAATACATTACCTTCTAGAAGAACCTGGTAACTTCCAGTAGTGTTGACGTATCTTCTCTTTACACACACAGGCTCACAGTCACACGGACACATACACACATCCTTACTCTCACCCATATTCCTAGAGTAATGTGGTAGCCTATTTGTATTTCAATTCTTCTTTATCTATTTTCTTTCTTTTCTTTCAGACTAGTATAAGCTAATCTGGGCATTAAGATGAAGTAACATTCATTAAAATGCAGGTCCACATGGGCAGTTGTTGTATTTGTTTTGCTCATCATTCTGTCTTATACCTTGCACAGTGTCTGGAATATACTGGGCAGTAAATGTTTGTTGAATGAATGATATAAGGGATTAATTTACCCACCATTCATGTGATTGGGAAAACTGAAGTAACATAATGGTAAAGTTTAATAGAAAATGACTCTTGGTACAGCGGAAAACAGCTCTGCCACATACTCGTTTATGGCTTTGAATATGTTTCTCAGCTTCTCTGGGCCACACTCTCTGCATCTACATATTGAAGAAATTGGGCTGAGACTATAGCTAAGATCTTTTCAGATGTAAGATTTAATGATTCATTAGGTGTTATCTGAGAATCTCATTTTGCCATCAAATTAATTTTACTGACAATAGTTTATTCATTCTCAGACTCTCACAATATATTTGTGACCACAAACTACAATCTGTAGTTACTTAGAGACTGCCAATTCTCTGTTATTATCTAATTTGGTTGAACCTGAAAATAGAATATAAAATTCATCAACATTTTACTGGTCTTTTAATTTATATATAGGCTTTGACAAATATTTTGTTGTATCTAATTAGAAATATCACTAATAACCTTAACAAATTAATTACCCATGTTCTGAACTTTGTGTTTTATTGTCAATAACATTTTTAATTGCCTAGAGCTCAATTCCTTTTAGACCTAGTCCATTTTTTCCCCAGTAAGTCTTTAAGCTTATGCTAATTTACAGAGCTAGATACACATTATGAATAGTTAATAAATTGATGTTTCTTATTTCAAAAGTCAGTTTTTTTCCCATTTAATTGTATGATTGTGATGTATCATGGAAAATTACACTAACTCCCTGACATTTGTATATTTTGATCTGTGGTTGACTTCTTTATTGGTATTTAAACTAGATTTCCTCAGACTCTACTAATGTTTTTGACAGATATAAATATTGTTCTGATTGCATAATGGTCTTTTACAAATTACTGTGTTTATTATCCAGTAACGTAATATCTTTCTTCTAAAATATTTTGTGTATGGATTACATTATGCTAAGCCCATATTTTATAACTTTACATATTTTTCCAAAATTTTCATATGTAAAATCAAAATAATAAATATTAAAATACTGAAAATACTGAAAGTAATGCATAACATTTGATTATATATATATATATATATATATATATATATATTTGTTGTTGTTGTTGTTGTTGTTGTTGTTGCGGTATGTGGGCCTCTCACTGTTGTGGCCTCTCCTGTTGTGGAGCACAGGCTCCGGACGCCCAGGCTTAGCAGCCATGGCTCATGGGCCCAGCCGCTCCGTGGCACGTGGGATCCTCTCGGACCGGGGCACGAACCCGTGTCCTCTGCATCGGCAGGCGGACTCTCAACCACTGTGCCACCAGGGAAGTCCTATATTATATATTTTAAAATATTTTATATATTTTAAAATAATTAACTATCTAAACTGTAACAATATTTTTGAATCTTCCTCAAAACTTCACAAGCTTGTATCCCCCAATAAATTTGTAGGCTAGAAAATATCCCAAGTCCATTGAAATAATGAAATTTAAATAACATGTACTTGCTTTTCTCTATGAGTCCTGGTTGTTTTTCATGTGGTGGTGACAGACTATGCTGAGTCATCCATACTTTTCTGCTTTTTACAGCACATTTTGGTGAACTGACAGCTGAGGTTATAAAATATTGTTAACTTCTGTTCATGCTTGCATGCCATTGGTTAACAAGAATCTTTAGAAGTATATGGTACACATTATGCATTTAAATTTCACACATAACCATTTTTCAAGTAAGTATAATATAGGAGCTTCTTCCTTTTATCTCACAGGAAACCTCCCTTTCCTCAGGGAAATGAAACCCATTCAAAGACCTACCATATGTGAATTCATACTACAGATAGTTTTTACCATATGTGCTATGAGACCAACACTCCAAAATACTTGCAGCTTTGACTCTGAATTTCCTGTCCTTTGTCAGTTTAAACTAAGCTCTTCTGTCCTTTGTTTAAACTGTCCTTTGTCAGTTTAAACTAAACTAATGTATGCTGTGAATTGAAAGTAACTCAAGTGAAATATATACTGAAGGTAATACTTTAAGTGGAGGGTAATTATTCATTCATTTTGTATTCGTTGAGGTAACATTAACCATAACGAATCCATTTTGGATTCATATGGAATATAGTCCATAATTCCAAAGATTTCAACTATACCTTGTTTATATTCATAATCTGTCTTAATGGTAACTCTGTTTTGCCAAACAAAAAGTCATTTTGATGATATCACAAGGATGTATTTTATTCCTATGTTAAGTTTATTATGTGACAATACATTGGCTACACATGAATAACGTATTCATCTCAATCCTGTGACCAACGTTGCTTGAACTTGTATAGCAACTAATGCTCAATATATCAATGAGAGAAGTAGAGAGAGATTAATGCTGACCTAAGATGGTTTTCTTTTTCCAGTTATTTTGGGGTCAATGACAGCTCAAAACTTTTACTAATCTTAGAAGTCAATTATAATTAAAAAATCATACTAGATTTTAATAGTGAACAGCATCAGTGTTTTTGTTGTTGTTGTTGTTGTTGTTGTTGTTTTTTGTGGTACGCGGGCCTCTCACTGTTGTGGTCTCTCCCGTTGCGGAGCACAGGCTCCGGACGCGCAGGCTCAGCGGCCATGGCTCATGGACCCAGCCGCTCCGCGGCATGTGGGATCCTCCCGGACCGGGGCACGAACCCGCGTCCCCTGCATCAGCAGGTGGACTCTCAACCACTGCACCACCAGGGAAGCCCAAACAGCATCAGTTTTGAACAGATAATTTATTTTAAACCAGTTAAGACAATTCTTAAGTTTAGTAAGAATCTGATTATACCTGTAATGTCAGCAACCACCAGATAATGTAAAAATTGTACACATTGCTTACAGAAAATAATTCTCACCTTTTACAATTTCCCCCTTGGTTAAATTCACAGAGTTTTGTTTCTGCCATACTATCCTTTTGTAGGAAATTTTGACAACAACCATGAGTGAATTGATTTGAATTGCACTGGCATTGCATTCTTATGTTGAAATTCAAGAGGTGGATTAGAGAGCAATTGAGATCCAAAGATTGTTTTCTGCAAAGTTCTTTTGAATTATGCATAAATGACATTTGGATTCTGCTGTTTGAAGTTTATAATTCGGATAGCTTTTAAAATTTTAATGAGTTGTTTGGGAAGTTTTACCAAACTGATAATGACCAGTCAGACCAACTGGATAAGGATCCAAGAAGTATGTGGGATACTTAAACATTTTGACTTATTTTCTGTCCCCTGGAATATTCTATGTTATTTACTGCATAATGGTGTTTAACTGCTGCATGGAAGTCTATTGAAAAGTCATCCTCAGGTCTTTCAAATGTCATATATAAATGCAGAGTAATTGAATGTAATGATCTTTCCAGAAATAACTGTGCTCCAGCAAAAGATTTTGATCTGCTTAGGAACTGATTCATGTAAATCAAGATTATAAACTAAAACACTAGGGAAACAATGTAACAACTCATGAATTCTCCAAAATATACTGAGCAGAGAAAAGAAGTAAAAGGGGAAAGGTAAGAAATCTGCTGACTGACATGGCTTCAAACTGTGACTATCTCCACAGCCAGAAGAAAAAGAGATAATGTAATACTTTACTGCAGAGACAATGTTTATACAACTGACAATTATAGGGGTCTTTTAACAAGTTTTTTATTACTTTACCTAAGAAAATATCCAAGTTCAATAATTCAAAAATTATTGAAAGCTCTGAATTCTGTTATACTTTTTAAAAATTAGGATTTATCAACATAGCTGTTATTCAAGGACAGTGGTTTTACCCATGTTTAGACAGATTCTATGAAAGTTGAAACGGGTTATAATGCAACTCCAGATGGTCCCATTATGACTCTATCAGTTAACTTCTACTATGTAACAACCACCCCAAATTTTGATGGCCTAAAGCAATAACCATATATTTAGCTCGTAATACTGCAAGTTGACAGTTTGCTGTAGGGTCAGCTTAACAATTTTTATGGCTGTGATTGGGCTTCCGTAGGTGTCTGCAGTTATCTGCCAGATCAGGTGAGGGCTGGCTGTTCAAGTTGTTCTCAGCTGGGATGGCTTGTACTTGATCCAACAGGGGAGCCCAGGCTTGTTCACAGGATAGTTCATCCAGATTTCAAGAGAAAGAGCATGATGAAATCTTGGCTCAGAGCTAGATCAGTATCACTTCTGCTTCATTCTTGTTGGTCAAAACATTCCACAAGACAGTCTGGATTCTAGGAGTGAAGAAGTGGACTCTACCTCTTGATGAGAGGAGCTGCAAAGTTACATGGAACAAAGGGCACATACAAGCTGGTGTACATGATTGTGGTATTTCTGCCATCGTAATATGTGGTTCTCTCCTTCATATTTTTCATGCTTGGAAAGTCACCAAATTGACTCAAAACTGCTGCCAGAGGTTTTCTTGAAAACATAGTTTGGCTTAGAGTCTAATATCTTTCATTTGTCTTGAAGACATTTTATCCTTTTATTTTATTTGGAATATTTATGGGATTAGAGGTATTCAGGAAATGGTACTGAGAGGATGTTAGAGGAAGCCAAGCTATTCTGAAAATGGCTTATTCCATTTTTGCTTTTCATTTATGCCTTGTTATTGGGTATAATGTACTTGTGTTCTCTGGTTTAGTGGAAGTATTTTTCCCCCCTGAAGTTAATACATCCCTGTATGTATAGAATGCAACTATATTTTTTAATGACATAGTGTATAATAAGTGTTTTGAGAAAAACCTTTTAAAAATAAACACTGTGGCCCTCTGATTGTTTATCTGATGGTAGATGATGAGATATTAAGTTTGTAGCTGCCAGTACTATTTTATAGATAGTAAAAAACAAAAAGTAAAGCACCCAGGGGGGTGGGGAAACTGGTATAAGAAATTACACATTTTTAGCTTTTACATTACTGAGTAGTAGGAAAATAGCAGATGAAATTTAATGTATGCAAAAATAAAGCACCAAGCAAAAATCTACACTGTTCTTCTGACTTGATGCCATGAGAGGTAATAGTTACAAGCCAGGAAAGAATCAGGCCACATGGTTGATAATGTCCAGTGAACACTGGCCTCATCAGATAGGTATTAGAGAAAATTTAGACAACACAGACTTCTCCTAAAAGAATGTGTATTTTGCATTCAGGTTCATTCCATATTTGCACAGCTAAGAAAAGGCATCCTAGAAAATGAAGTAAAGTTTAGAGAAGACGATCAAAACTTGTCAGTCGAGGATTTTATCTTACAGTAGAAGAGAATTATTACAACTTTTCAATCTAGAATGATTAATTCTAAATTGGTAGACTTTCCACCAAATCCTGAAATACTGGAACATTGGGGCCACTTCAAAGAAAGATTTCTCTCTTAGTATAGAGCCCTGGTTACTCTTATTCTGTTAAATCTTCTAAAGGTCTAAAGATTAAATCCATTGAAAAATGGTTCTCTGGGTTAGTCACTCAGTATTTCAAAGGTAATAGGTGATAATGACCTAAAACCCATAATCCAAGTGAAATGTTTATGCCCTTCCACTAACCCCTAAAAATTACCAAGCCTCACTTCTCATTACTATCTTTGTAGGGTTGAACTTTTATAAATCCTCTAAATTACGCTTTACCTTATGGGAGAAGAAAGTTTTCACCTTATGGGAGAAGAAAGTAAGGTCCAGAGAATTTGAATGACTTTCTCCTGATCACACAAGTAGTTTGTGAATCCTGATTTGAGAGTAAGGTCCCAGACCTATACATCCGATATGTGCTTTATCTTTAACTCTGGTCCCACATTTCACCTGAGGTTAACCATTGCCAATGGATTGTTTCAAGGGTACCTCACAGGTAATCTTGTGATTTTTTAACCCCTTATTTTAAGACTGATTTTTCTCACTTCTTTATTTTTATTAATGGAGGGTTATTTCCTAAGTAACCAGGTAGGAAGCCTGATAACACTTCTTTCTGTTTTTTCCTATCTACCCTTTCCATCAACTACATCATCTGTACATTAAGTTAGCAAATATTTATTCATAAACTGTTATGTCCCAGAACTGTATTAAGCGCTTGGTATGAAGAAAACAATCCCTGGGATTTATAGGCTCAATAGTCCTATATGCCTTTTCACTCAATTTCTATATCATTTTCTTCCTTTCCATCATCACTGCCACCAGTCTAGATTATTGTACTAGCTGCCGTATGGTTTCTCTCTCCAGTATTTCTCTTTTCTTAAATACTCCTGTAATAATGTCAATAATATTACTTTCCTATTCAGAGTCTTCATTGATCCTTCATACATTCAAATCCCGCCCCGACCCCATTTATATTTCTGGTCTTTTCATTGCTTTTTCAATTTGAATCAAATGTATCTCTCTAGTTGCAGCCCCTATGCTTATTAATAAAAACATCAATTGAGCATTTTCTATGGGTAAAACTCAGTGCTAATTATACTGAGGAAGACATATGAGGCATGGTATCGGAAATCCAAATGCTAACACTTTATTAGAGAATACAGAATCTTGTACAGACATTATGAATATCATTAAAACTGTAGGGAGGGGCTTCCCTCGTGGTGCAGTGGTTGAGAGTCCACCTGCTGATGCAGGGGACACGGGTTCGTGCCCGGGTCCGGGAGGATCCCACATGCCGCGGAGCGGCTGGGCCCGTGAGCCATGGCCGCTGAGCCTGCGCGTCCGGAGCCTGTGCTCTGCAACAGGAGACAACAGTGAGAGGCCCGCGTACCGCAAAAAAAAAAAAACAAACTGTAGGGAGAACACTCACAAAATTCAAGACAGAGAGGCTGCCTTTGGTTGGGGAGTTCCAGAAGGAAAGGTTTCATAGACTTAAATTTAACCCTTCAATTACTTTCCCTGATACTTTTGGTTTATTGTCCATCCTGACTTTAATCTTAGATAATTCTGTTTTTGAAAATGGAATTTTTTCTGGGTAATATAATGTGTATATACTAGTTTTCATGAATGTTTAGTGAAACTATAACTGAAAACATTTTCAGTTTTGTTACCTAATGATCTCATATAAGGATCCACATGATATATTCTATCTTAAATCCTGTATCAAAAAATGTATGTTGACAGCCACTCAGAAATGTCTCTCTGCTTGATAACTTGAGTTCTTAAAGGAACTTATGTGGAACATGGTCTCAGTCCCAAATAACCATGATTTCTGGGGCTCCTCTCAGTCACACTACCCTATTCAAGGCTGAAGGCCAGCTTTGCCTCCAAAGCTAATTTCTCCCTATGGCTGCCTCATCCTGACTCAGGACCAGACCAGAGCACAACAGTGTTTACACTGGGGAGTGGGCAGTGGGCAGTGAAAGGCTTGTGTATGTAGTGGTAGAGGGATGGTGCATTTGGGGGAAATTTTGCTTTTTACTCTACACCTTATTATCCTCTTTAGATTTTTACCATGAAATGTATTATTTTTATAATTAAAAGAAAATAAAACACTTTTTGGAAATACCCACAAGCTTCACAGTACTGAGATCATGATAATATTTTCTTTTAACACTTGGAGTAATCCTTTTTACTGATTCACACCATGACTAATTTCCTTCTCAACCATTCTGAAATAATTATCTTCTGTTCTATTCATCTGGTTAAAAACTTTGCTGCTCTCAAGTGTATGGCTGATCTTTGGCTAAGCCACTTGCAAACTCTTTTGAATAATATACTTCAAATTTTATACCAATTGTGAATAATTATTGATAATGAATGGTTTCTTTACTTGTTTAGTAAAGAAAGGTTATCAAAAGTTTGGATAGGAGGAACATTATTAGTATTTATCACTGTTTTTTAAATAGTACTTTTTAGCTCAAAAATTATTCATAAATAGATGAAAATAATTTAAGAATTTTGAGACAAAAAATCTAAGTTTTTATGAAACTCTGTTACTTTTTACACTGTAAAAATTAATGCATGCTTTTGCTATTTCTGTTTTCTCATGTTATTGACATTATCTAATAATTTATTTTTGTAGAAATCTTATCTATGACTTAAAATCTCACTCACAAACCACTTCTTTCTTGAAGAATCCCTTGATAAATTTCTAACAATCAACTTAGGCTAGCATACAACTCTCCAAAATCTGTAGCTTACAACCACAAAAGCTTAATTTTCATATGTTATGTCCACTGTTGGTTAGCTACAGCTCTGCTCTGTGTCATCTGGATGACAAAGCAGCCTATATCTGAGATCCTGCTGGTCTTTTAGAAGAGTTGTAAGAGAAACATGGCAAACACAAACTAGCTCTTAAGCTTTAACTTGGAAATTATTCATTCATTATGTTCCCAAGTCATTGACCAAAGGAATTCATATGACCCACTCTGAAGCCAACAAGATGGAGTTGTATCATAAGTCACATGGTCAAGCATTATGTCCACAGGATTGGAATGTATAAGTCACACCCAGGTAGGGACAGAAAATATTTTGAACAATAATACAATATATAGCATTGATCATTGTAATGGAGGTAAGAGATGAAAACAGTTCTAAGTTTTTGAATTCTCCTTCTGTGTTCTTATCAACTCTGTTATTGTTTTCTAGAATTATGTAAATCTTTTTTTTTCATTCCATTCACTTCCATTCTTTACCTCCCCTTCCCAGTTCCATTTTTCAAAATTCTACCCATTTCACAACATTTCAATCACAATCCCATATATTCTCAGAGGCTTCCTTGGTATATTCAACTTATATTTGACCAATTTCTTATTTGACCTAATGTATATTGACTTTTTGGCACTAGCTTTATTCAGCTCTTCACAGTAGTTTTGTAAATATGTGTTCACTTATTCTCTCCCAAGTCAAACATATGATGATGTACTTGACAAGATTGGAGCCTTGATATCTTTTTCCTCACTGAGTAGGAGAAAGTCTGATTTTTGAGGTTGCAGTGCCCAATGCTGCCAGTACAGCTAGGCTCCCCAAAGGCCTTTTCTGTTCAGGATAGAATGTGAACAAACCTCTTATTTGTAAAAATGGGTATGACTTGATTTAGGAATCACTTCTACCAATATGTGCTTGGTGTATACGGAAATTCATATCAGCCCCCTGCTCTTCTCAAATGTTTACTGAATGTGTTAATAGATAATCTTGGGATTAAGGAAAGGAATATTGACCTCTAGTTAGACATATGTATTAATAAAACAATATATATTGTGTGAATTGAAGTATTTCTATCCTTTTTTTGTGAAAGGGTAGCATTTGCATATCATAGAAGAAAAGGTAAGAAAAGCACTGAGGAAATTGTTATACATACCACTGGAAGAAGTAAAATGATGGTTATCAGAGTTAAATACTTCATAAAATCAAGTAGGGAGAAGCCAGTAAAGCATCTATTTGACCAGGGAATTAGAAATTGAAAATACAAAGAAAGGGGCCCATTATCTAAACATTTAATGGGATGATATGTAAACACCACATTTAGAGAAGTAAGCTTGAAGCTCTTTCAAAAAATGCAGATGTTTTTTCATAGCCATTGAATCACCTTCATATCACACAGTTTGTTATTCTTATAATTGAGTAATGAGAAAGAGATAAGAGTTGTAGTTCTTAGAAAAATGAAGACTAGATGAAAGAGAGGGTTTGGAGGCATTATCTAGTAGTCTTTGTTTTCATGAGTAGCTACTATTAAAAAAGCTAAAGTTACAGTAATGATCTTAATGTAGCCAAACCAGCATAAATTAAATATGCATTTAGCTGTTAAACAATGAGATAAATTAACTCTTAATATTAGACTGAATTTTCTGGTACAGTACAATCAGAATCCTGGTCATATTATTAAGCACTTAAAATAAATGTTTTCATATATATGTTTAAATACATGTGTGACATTTTGGACTTATAGTGAAAGGAGAAAATTAGGGCTAGATAGATGAGAGAGAAAGCATGTAGAAAATCAGTCAAGAGGAAAGTTGCTTGACATCTGTCAGGAAGGAAATTTCAAAGACGTTAAAGGCTAAAGCAAGGCAATAAAGGACATAAGTTCACTTTGATAACTTTAACTTTGAAAATAAATGATGAATTGTTTGAAGTACTCATAGTAGACTTTCTAGCCTGCAGCCCGTCAGAAGTTGACATACCTTTGGGAAACTGAGTTTGCCCCAATATTAGTTCCCATTGTTTGATTGGGGTTGATGCCGATCATATCTCAATTTCTATACCTTGCGTAGCAAATCATAACACTCTCTCCCCTAAAAAGAGGGATGGGATCTGGGATAGATGAATAATTAAACCAGCCTGATGACATCTATGCTATCGAATTTTCTTCAAACAGTCAGAAAAGTGCAATTATCTTTTTCCTTAAAATGTTAGCTGACTGGAGTGGTAGTGGTCATCATTACAGTTTCTGTAGTATAGTTGTTATCACGTTTGCTTGACATTGCTGCTATATTGCAGAAGACTGTTGAAAATGGAGTCCACAGAGAGGTAAGAAAGCTAAGCTAAGAGATGGAAGAGACATCACAACAACTCTATTAGCCATGTGCTATTGTTGCCATTTTATAAAAGAAGAAATTGAAGTTCAGATACTTAATTTCCCAAATCATTCAACCAGTAGGACTAAGTGACTGAGTCAGGGTACAAACTTAGGACTATGTGATTCTAGATCTCTAGTCTGAACTTTATACATGCTCTCTCATTTGTTTTACTAAGAAACTCTTAGGGTTTACAGGGGATGTTATAACCCATCTAGAAATGAGAAAACGCATAGCGCAAAGTTAAGGTATATGTCCAAAATAATGAAAAAAACAACAAAATAAGAGACATTGTTGAGACCTATCTGTACATATTCTGATTACTAAAAAATAATAATTTCTTCTGCATCACACAACGTTTATTATTGATAATTCATTTTTAAAATATTTTAAACACCTAAAAACAATCAATTATGTGATGACCTCAAAGCAAATGATATACAGTTCTTTTCTGTGAGTAGTTTGTAATTCAGAAGACACTTTGCAAAAGTAATATAGAATAGATTATATATTAGGAAGGCTAGAAAATGTAATCTTTGGTTCTAGGCTCTAGTGAGCCCAGCAAAAAAAAAAAGAAGAAAATTCTATTACTAAAGAGAAAAAGGAAAACAAAAAAACAAAAATAGTCTTTAGTCTTTGCTAAAATCGCCATCTCTAAAGTGCCTAGCATTTTCATTTTACCTGTTTTCCCAAAGTTCTTTGACCCTTTGGATCTTTGCTCTTGGTTCCCTCCCTCAGGACACGCTTCCTCCCTTGCCTGTTTGCTCCACATGGACGTACCCTTCCACAGCTCTAAAACACGAATGAGACAAATTGGATTACAACATGTTAGGTTTTGTTACAAACCCAGTCTTAGATGAAACACAGAAGAATTTAATAAAAATCATTGATTTTGAGCCACAGTGCTCCATAGTAACTAAAGGTAAACTGAATAGGCATCATTTTTATTATTTAAATCGTATTGTCATTCTTGAGTAAAGCAGGTGGTTCCTTGTAAAGAAAGGTTATGAAAGGCCTTCAACACCGTCTTTAATAATGCATGCAGACATTCTCATCTGGTTTTGACCTTGATTTTTCATTTCTAAGAATGTCTAAAGGATGCATTAGCTATGTGCACAAAGGCTTTTCTTTCCCTCTTTTAAGGAAATGTCCACAGGATTGGAAAGTATAAGTTTAATGGTACTTAATGGTTTTCCCTCATGAAGAGTACTGAAGGGGTTGCTATTAAAGCACAATGTCTTATATCAAAAAGTTCCTCATTTACCTTTCTCAATCACTTGTTTTATTAATTTTATTCCTATATGAAATATATATTAAGAGCAACTGTGGGTTCTATGTTAGGCTAAGTCCTGGAAATGTACACACACACACACGCGTGCGCGCACACACCCCATATTCCAGCTCTGTACAGAGTTTGCATTATAAATGGGAGAGAAGACATAAAATAAGTAAATCCACTTATATATTTTTACAAATCGTGATAGTTCTATAAAGCAATAGTACCATAAAAGAGAACAGTGTGTGGGAGATCTAGGGTTTCAGAAACAGTCTCTCACTGAGGAAATGACATTGGAGCTGTCATCTGGAGGATGGACAGGAAAGGTTATCTGGCTGAGAAATATTATAAAAGGGGAGTATTCCAGGCAAGGGGACATGAGTATACAAATGCATCCATGTAATGGACATGGAGTAGTAACATGTGCCCATTTATTCCATTGACATTTATAAAGCACCTGCTCTAGGTACATGGCATAGCAAGATAGTAAGATACTGATTGTTGCTGCCCTCTGAGTGTTTACAGTCGAGAAGGAAGAAAGCTCATAAATGTGTGCAATATAGCAGCATACAAATCTACTAGAAGTATTTCAAAGTTAAGATGGGCAGAAAGAAAGGATCATTGTCTAATTCTCATAGAGGTGGGAAGGAAGAGGCTTGATAGAAGAGCTGACTCTTGAGCTGTGGGGTCATGATTTTTCTGTTAAACATCCTGTTTTTTTGTCTTGTTATCTTCTTTAGGATTTATCAGTCTTTATTAAACACCTATAATATGCAGAGCTTTGTGTTGCAAGCTGAGAAGAAACCAGGAAGGCTTAGAATCCATTATTTTTGAACTAGGAACACTGGCCTTAGTTGTCTAACAGAATAAGTTAAGAACTTTTATTTTATCTCTCTATTTATTTACTTCTCCACAGAGCCCTTTAGTCGAAATCTCAGGCAGAAGCCCTGTGGAGAATGGCCGATAACTAACTCTGATTGAAATATCAGGGTCAGGAAGCTGACAACCCGGTTATAAATCCCACCCTCACTCCATGAGAAACCAGATATGAAACCTGTCCTCTAGTAATGATGATTTGGGGAATATAAGAAACTATGTCCTAGTTATCTTCACATTTATCTTTTAATACCCACCTTATATTAATTGGTATTTTAATTGTGCATTTAAAAATATGCCTTTTGCCGATTTTAGATGTCTCCACATGGAAAATAAATTTAAAAATATTTAAATTAAATCTGCTTTAGGTAAGCAGAATAATTCCAGGGGAAGACAAATAGTTATTTAAGACTTTACAAAAGAAGCAAAAAGCATCAGAAGCCCATGAAAATAAATCTACTGAAACTACAGTTTGATAAATGTATAAACAAGAGGTGATTCTGAAGGCTAGTAATTAGTTGATAAAGTTCTTCTAAATTAATTAATTAATTAATTAATTTACTTTTGGCTGTGTTGCGTCTTCATTACTGCTCATGGGCTTTCTCTAGTTGCAGTGAGCGGGGGCTACTCTTCGTTGTGGTGTGCGGGCTTCTTATCGCGGTGGCTTCTCTTGCTGTGGAGCACGGGCTCTAGGTGCGCAGGCTTCAGTAGTTGTGGCTCATGGGCTTAGTTGCTCCACGGCATGTGGGATCTTTCCAGACCAGGGCTTGAACTCGTGTCCCCTGCATTGGCAGGCGGATTCTTACCCACTGCGTCACCAGTGAAGTCCCTAAAGTTCTTAAATAATAAGTTTTTTAGAGGGAATGATAAAGATGAATTTCTTAGCCAGCTGAATAAACCTCGGCAAAGCAATATATTTCTACAAGTCATGATAATCAGTTCTATAATTATCAATTAAATAGTAAAAGAAAATCCAGTTAAACTAGAATATTGTTGTAGAGTGGAGACTTTAAAAAGAATAATTTATAGGTTCCTCCATTTGAATTTCATTTGTAATTCATTGTAAGTTCTAGCTCACTTTTTCTTAAGGAGAGATAAAAACAAAGTACAAACAGAGATTTGATTTCAACATTTTCAAAAATCAAAGAAGAAAATCAAATAATGGAATTATGGCTTTGTCTGGATAATGTGAAATATATCAGCCATATAGTTAAATTTAATATAAAAACTATTAGTAAAATTAATGAAATAAATCCATTGATTTTGACACTATATTTGAATAAATAAAAATATAATTGACAATTTAATTTCCTGTGTTGACCTTGATGAGAAAGAATGTCTAAGAAAAACATTTTGATAATTTTTAAAAGGCCCAGGGAATGCTTTGTATAAAAGAATATTGGACAATGTATAATTCATTCCTGCCTATGGTAAGGTATGTAGTTCATCATATACACCGAAAGTCCATTCATATAGAGGGTTCACAGGAGGAAAAGCCCAGCAATAGTTGCTAGTTACCACATTTCGAGAGGCAAAAAAAACATATCAAAAACTCAAAGATTTTTCTCTTTTAAGACTTAGAGATCAATTTCCCCCCTGAACTCCTTACAAGTTTAAAAATCAAAGGACTAAACACAGTACTGATATATTGTCAATGAACCATTCTCAAAAGAATTTTTTTTTCAATGTTTCAAAGAAAAGAACACTGTAAAGTCCAAAGTGCTATTTTTAATATCTCACCATCCTTGACTGGTGTGAAGCAGAATGAGTCAACTCAAAGCTGATAATCTGGATTGTGTAAATAACCAAATTTACCAATTAGAATTCTGTTAATTGTAAGTTACTGGAAATCAAATTCAAAATGGCTTTAAAAATAAAGAATTAATTAGGTAATATTAATGGAAAGGTGGCTATATGATCTAATAAATTGGCTGGCTTTGGGCAAGAAGACAGGGACTCAGTGAAACCATCAGGCCCCGTTGCTCTTTCTCCATCTCTGTTTTTCACTTTCTCTGAACAGGCTCTACTCTTAGGTATCATATCATGGTAACATGGAGCCTCCTACCTCTTCTCAGGTCGAATCCAGTAGGAATATGTGCTTGCACATCCATTAGATACATGCTCATTAGGCACATGCCCATCACAGATTCTAGAGCTGTGGCCAAGAATACAGGATATGTTGACTGATCTGGGTCTATATCATATGGCCACCCCTGTAGCTGCTGGGAAAACCTCACCTAGAATATATGGCCTTGGATTGAGTAAGGAGGAATGCACAAAAGAAAACGAGACTGTTGCTAGAAGAATGAGAAATGGGTACAACAAAAGCAAAACAATAATTAGTCACTACAACTTTGTAGTCAATATTTGTGTATGGACTGAATATTTGTATTCCCCTAAAATTCAAACACTGAAACCCTAATTGCCAATGTGATGGTATTTGGAAGCAGGTCTTTGTGAGGTAATTAGTGTTAGATTAGGTCATCAAAGTGGGGCCCTTATGGTGGGATTTAGGACTAGAAAAATAGGATGAGACATCTCTCTCTTTCCATCATGTGAAAAAACCAGTAAAAATATCGTCTCCAGAATCAGGCCATGGAACCCTCATCTTTGACTTCCCAACCTCCAGTACTATGAGAAATAAATGTTTGTTGCTCAAGCCACCAAGTTTGTGGTAATTTTGTGATAGTAGCCAGAATTAAGACAATCTGTACCTTAATGCTATAATATGTACTTTTAATTAATAGAATGTTCACAATATACCATGTTTGATGACTCTTTAATATTTTCTTTATTATTATTATGTTATTGTTCCAGGTTTCAAAAACAATAAAATACTAACTTAAATCACAACATATATATTTAAAATATTGATTCCTAATGACTGTAAAAGCATAATAATGAACTGAACAGATCCATGAACTTAAATATCTCAAATACTCATGAAATTTGAAAGTTGTCTTTAAATGAGCATGAAAGAAAAAAAAAATCTTCTTGCCTCCCACTGTTACTTAATAGGCAAGCTAATCTGCTTTCCTATTTAATTTAAACCTGAATTTACACTGTGCTGTTGTCCTTTTTGAGTATGCTAACTTTATGCCAATAGATTAAGATTTGTTCTTAAAACTGCTGGCAATACTTCAGGAAACAAAGACAAAAGAAAGATGAGATCGAGAAAGAAAGAGGTAGAGTAGGAAAGAAAGACATGGAGGAAGAAAAGAAGGAAAAGAGGGAAGTAAAGAAGCAAGATGATACATTTTATTCTTAGCATAATCAGCTAAAACATTGTTTATAATGGGGATACCTTAATTAGGTACTATTAATGAAATTTATTTTTGGTGTTTCAGTTGCCTTTCAGAGAGGCAAGCAAACAAGTCTCCCTTTCCTTGCTGGCTTTCAGTCATTTCTTCCCCCTAAATGAAGAGACACAGCAGAGTTTATCATCAGATAACTGAAGCACACAATTTTCCAAACAATCCTGAGTGTGAGCTACAGGGGAGGACCATGGGATGGTGTTATCTGGTCATGTTTCATGTTCTATATCTGTCATCCACTGTTTAGTTAAATAATTTTCTTTTTTGTCCTCCCTAGGTGTGAGAAAAAGTTTATTTAAATGAGAAATTATTTCAATGTATTTTAACTTTTAAGATTGAAAATATTCAGCCCATCTTATAGCATACAAACATATCTTGGAAAGTTTAAATAAAAAAGAGGGGTAAAGATTTGCATTAGATATGTGCAGATGTGTTTAAGCAAAACTGACTCAAAGACGTACTTGGATTACATTTAATTTTCTTCACTCCAGGATACATTTTAGTGTCACATCAAATTATATGCCTTATTTTTAAATCTATAATGATATTTTATGTGTAATGTATGAAGACATGAAGACAGAGATAGAAATATTTTTATAATTATTTTTCCATCAAGTTCTATGTTGCTTATTTCAAATTCAAATAAGATGTTTCCACAGAATTTAGCCTCATATTGAATTACTTGCATGGAAATTATTTCCAAAGGTGGCTGAAACAGGTCAATGAGAAATTAAAATAAAGTAACATATTGGAGCTTTTTACCAAACATTTAATTTACTACACATGTTATTCAAAGTTATGTAAAAGCTCAGGGGACTTATTTCAAATGTCCTGTACCAAAAAAACCTTTATTTTATAACCCTATAGTAAATAGGAATTATTATTTCTTTATCCGTAACAGTTAAATTAGGGTGGAATTTAGAAACCACTAAAATGTTTAGAAGGGACCAGAATGCCTTTGTGAGGTTCTCCTTCTCCCTCTTGGGAGGGGTCAGAGCATACCAGGGTGCTCGGAGAGCCCTGGCCTCCCAACAGTGAGGATGAAGCAGCACGTGTGATGATTGATGAGGCCAGGCTCATGCACACACAGCCACAGACTGCAAAGCACGAAATCATCTGCTTTGCCAGCATCTCCCTCACTTGAATTGCCCCCATTTTTCATGAACAAGAGTTAGGTTCATCATATGGGGTAGGTCTGATAGGCAGTCTTAATTAACCATATACATGTGAATAGGACTAGATGGATTCTCCTGCTAGTCAATTATTTTCCCCTTAGCAGCACAAACTAGTTTAAAAATCAACTAATCATCACACTGGGAATCCTGGGACAACAAATTTAGTCTCAGTGGAAGAACCTGGTCAAATTATATTACGTTTCAACTTCAAGCCAACCTGTAGCTCCAGGTTCAATTCTCTATCATATTATGTACAGGAGTCCCTCTGCCTTCATTTCAAGACTATGCTTCTGGGCTTCTCTGGTGGCGCAGTGGTTGAGAGTCTGCCTGCCGACGCAGGGGACACGGGTTCGTGCCCCGGTCCGGGAAGATCCCACATGCCGCAGAGCGGCTGGGCCCGTGAGCCATGGCCGCTGAGCCTGTGCGTCCGGAGCCTGTGCTCCGCGACGGGAGAGGCCACAACAGTGAGAGGCCCGCATACCGCAAAGAAAAAAAAAAAAAAAAAGACTATGCTTCTTAGTTTCACACTTCACCCTCCAGAAGTCAGTTTTCTAAGTCTGAAAAAAGAAAGTCTTTCTTATACTTAAAAAATAGACATAAGTACTACCTTATAAAATTTATGATCTGTTGTTAAAAAGTTGAGGGTGGGTCATATATTTTTAATGCCTTTAATACTTGAAAATATTCTGAGACTGGGACCATTGATGAAATTGCAAACAACTACAGCTGCCTCTTCAGCTTTTTACTTTTTTCTGCCCTCATTCCTTTCTGCTCATAGGACCCTTTAGGATAAAATCTCACCACTCTCAGAGTCCTATTGTTTATCAACATATTTATGGTTTGAAAATGTTTTTATGGATAATCAATGTGTTCTTTACTCAAATGAACCCTTTCCCCTATGTTTAAAAATTTTTTTTAAATTAATTTTTATTGGAGTATGGTTGCTTTACAATGTTGTATCAGCCTCCACTGCACAACAAAATGAATCAGCCATACACATACAGATATCCCCTCCCTTTTGGACTTCCCTCCCATTTAGGTTACCACAGTGCATTAGGTAGAGTTCCCTGTGCTATTATACAGTATGTTCCCATCAGTTGTCTATTTTATACATAGTATCAATAATGTATATGTGTCAATCCCAGTCTGCCAATTCCTCCCTCTCCACCCCTTTCCCCTTGGTATCCATACATTCATTCTCTACATCTGTGTCTCTATTTCTGCTTTGCAGATAAGGTCATCTATACCATTTTTCTAGATTCCACAAATATATGTGTTATTATACAATATTTGGTTTTCTCTTTCTGACTTACTTCACTCTCTCTAGGTCCATCCACATCTCTACAAATGACCCAATTTTGTTCCTTTTTATGGCTGAGTAATATTCCATTGTATATATTTACCACATCTTCTTTATCCATTCCTCTGTTGATGGACATTTAGGTTGCTTCCATGTCCTGGCTATCGTAAATAGTGCTGCTGTGAACATTGCGTTGCACGTGTTTTTTGAATTATGGTTTTCTCAGAGTATAAGCCCAGTAGTGGGGTCACTGGGTCATATGGTAGTTCTATTTTTAGGTTTTTAAGGAACCTCCATACTGTTTTCCATAGTGGCTGTATCAATTTACATTCCCACCAACAGTGTACGAGGGTTCTCTTTTCTCCACACCCTCTCCAGCATTTATTGTTTGTAGATTTGTTGATGGTGGCCATTCTGACCGGCATGAGGTGATACCTCACTGTAGTTTTGACTTGCAATTCTCTAATAAGTAGTGATGTTGGTCATCTTTTCATGTGCTTGTTGGCTTCTTTGGAGAAATGTCCACTTAGGTCTTCTGCCCATTTTTTGATTGGGTCGTTTGTTTTTTGATATTGAGCTGCATGAGCTGCTTGTATATTTTGGAGATTACTCCTTTGTCAGTTGCTTCGTTTGCAAATATTTTCTCCCATTCTGAGGGTTATCTTTTCATCTTGTTTACGGTTTCCTTTGCTGTGCAAAAGCTTTTAAGTTTAATTAGGTCCCATTTGTTTATCTTTGTTTTAATTTTGATTACTCTAGGAGGTGGGTCAAAAAAGACGGTGCTATGATTTATGTCAAAGAGTGTTCTGCCTATGTTTTCCTCTAAGAGTTTTATAGTGTCTGGCCTTACATTTAGGTCTTTAATCCATTTTGAGTTTATTTTTGTGTGTGGTGTCAGGGTGTCATTCTTTTATGTGTAGCTGTCCAGTTTTCCAACACGACTTATTGAAGAGGCTGTCTTTTCTCCACTGTATATTCTTGCCTCCTTTGTCCTAGATTAGGTGACCATAGGTGCATGGGTTTATCTCTGGGCTTTCTATCCTGTTCCATTAATCTATATTTCCATTTTCCTTTCCCCATATGAATACAACCAAATGAATATTCTCTACAAGCTCATTTTTTAAATGTTTTTCCTATTAGTTACTATTTCGAGCAGAAGAATGAAAAAACTCTGACCCTGATAAGTGAACTGCCATTCAAAAGATCCTAAGGCCCAAAGCCAATTTTAGGTCTTTTTCTCATTTCCTTTCTAGGGTGGCTGCCAATTTCACATTAACCAGAAAGTATCTCTCTATTCTTTTTTCTCTGCCTTTCTTCAGCCAGGTAGATTAACCTTCTCCAGGATATGCTAATCAATTTTATGATTTTCTTTTTCCAGGTTTCTCATTGCACCAAAAGTACTTTTTGTTTCCATTGTAAGTTGACTAGACCAACCTATATCCTTTTACAAGTCCTTTACATTGGCCAGTAGGAGCTGCATGCCTCCTGTTCATGTCACTCTGTAACACTCTTACATATAGTTTGGCAACATTTGCATTTTTTTTAACCTTCCCTCTGACTGGACTGCTTCTAGGCAACGTCGAGGCTCTCCCAAGTTTCCATAAAGCACCAATTGTTTGGTACTAAACTTCCAGTACAACAGTAATCAATGTGTGTGCAGTTCACCCTTGAACAGCACAGGGGTTAGGGGCACTGATCCCTGCGCAGTTGAAAATTCTAGTGTAACTTTTGCCTCCCTCGAAACTTAACTAATAACCAACAGTTGACAGGAAGCTTTGCTAATTACACAAGTCAGTTAACAAATATCCTGTATGTTATATGTATTATACACTATATTCTTACAGTAAAGATGTTAACAAAATCATAAGGAAGAGAAAATACATTTACAGTACATATATG
The DNA here is from genome assembly GCF_025265405.1 of Mesoplodon densirostris. NCBI lineage: Eukaryota > Metazoa > Chordata > Mammalia > Artiodactyla > Ziphiidae > Mesoplodon > Mesoplodon densirostris. The sequence continues at coordinate 86,785,758 of NC_082663.1, forward strand.
TATTTATTGAAAAACATCTGCCTATGAGTGGACCTGTGCAGTTAAAACAGGTGTTCAAGGATCAAATGTGTAGTTTGATTGTATTTCTTTCTCACTTCATGATTCCAAAAAAAAAAAAAAAAAAAAAAACTATTACTAAAATTACTCTCTGGCTTACAATTTATGGTATTTGGAAATTACCAAGAAGCAGGATATTTCCTTGCACAACTTATCTGAGTAGGACTTCATGAAAACAAAAGTAAACTTCTGCACTTTAGGGAAAGACTAGATGATCAGATTAAGAAAACAAATGACCTGGCTTCACAAAAGAGGTTTAAGAACTTCACCTTTTAGGAAATTAATTTACAGCTTAAAACTGAGTGAGCATGATTTTCCCTAGTGCTTCTTGCTCTAGCAGACTTCCGGAAATGCCATAGCAGAGCTGAGCAGAGTTGCCAGACTTGAGGCACTCTGTTTGAAAGCACAGTTTTCTCTTAATGCTTAAGAATCACTTTGCAATTGCTGTGATTAATTGAAACAATGTATTTAAATGTTACCAAACTGCCACGAGTTGATTAACGGAAGCAATTTGCTTCCAGAGCCTCTTTATTCCAGGTAGCACCACTATGCTCTGGTCCCCAGATGGAAGGGACAAGGTTTCAGGTACCAAGTCACTTTCCAGAATGTCTAATTCCACATAGAAATGTATCACAATAACTGTTTAGTCTTTACTGCTGCCACTTTTGTGGTTATGAGGACATTACATGTAGAGCAGGGCAATTTAAGTTTGAGTTTGTGTTAGCCAGAGCTGGTGATCATCGCTCACCCCTGCCCTTCAGGTTAATAAGTTCCTCTGGGTAATTGTCCTCCCTCAAGACAGCCCTGTGCTATGTAATCTTTATCACGGTAAAATGACATTTAAAGTTTGTTTTACATGAGCAAGTAGGAGAACATTATTTCTGCAGTAAGCAATAATTATCTGCCTCCTAGCTGAAAATGCATGCTGTGGGTAAATTGTGTTCATCTGCTAGTCTTTGTTTGTAAGACAAGTTAATTAAAAGAGGAACGTTGACAAATACGTTTGCCCACTGAGTGCTGATGGAGTAATAATATTACTTTACAAGAAAACATTACATGCAAACAACTTTGGTTTTGTTCTGAAGTTATGAAAGAAAATGAGGTAAATGAAATGTTCCCACAAGCAAAATTTTGATTACAATAAAAAAGAACAGATGAGGCAAATTATCTGTTTATTCTAATCAAGTAATAAACATCTAAAATTCTCTGTGCCCAGGTGACATTTGTACTGTTTAACCTGGACAAGAAATATTGAACCTGTCAACATGGCCTTATTAAAATATACAAGTAATTCTCTATACTTAATACTGGTTGTCTGGGCTGTTACCGAGATCAGTGTCTTTACTGAAAATGTATTATCTATTTAGTACAAGCACATAATATAGTTATCCTCCATATGACTTGCCAAAAGCATGCTTGTAGTTATATAAAAACTAATTTTTTATTTTTGTGAAGAGACCAATAACTCAAATTGGACTTTATTCAGCCTTTGCTGGGAATAATTCATTAATTTTTACTGGACAAATTTGCCCTTTTAAAAAAACATCCTAACATTAAACTTGTATACCCAATCATTGAAATCAGGGTTCAGTGTTCATACTTTGTGGAAAATAATTTTTAAGCTAATTTTTTTCTTTAAAAATTTTCAGCAGCCCCTTTCATTTTGTATTTTAACAATGCTTATCTCACAGCAGATTTTGTCAACAAAATTCAATAGCCATATACCTATCTCAAGGAAAGGAGGTAAATACTCTCTAAGATCATGTCTCTCTATATTAAATTGACAGTTTAATCAGGGAGACCTTCCCACTGAATTCCCTATGGCTGTTTCAAATGGTGCAGCAGTGTGTATAATGTTTCAATAGACTTGACTTTCCTAGGAGAAGCAAAGGTGATAACAACAACTAGAGTTGGTTGATGACTCTAATTTCATCCTTTTAGTACAAAAACTGTTTATGTAATCAATACTTTAAAGCAAGTCGATGCTTTAGAGTTGCATCTAAAGATTCTGATCTTTAGCACTTGGAAATGGAGGTAAAAGTGATATGGTCCATTATAAAGCTTCCCCAAATCTTACCATATTTATGCTCACTGACTTTGAATTATTTTAAAGAAATCTGTTGAGAGTCTTCACTTCTGACTCAGGCTATTTGGGAATCTGATGAAAGATGCTCAAAAAAAAAAAAAAAAGAGATATCACATGATTTCACACACAATTTCAGGAGATTAATGGATGACCTGAAGCTCATGGGTTCATGAATCCCAGGTTAAGGACATTTGAAAGCAGGTTTTCCAAAATTATAACACTATTTCCATTTTAAATTTCTTACCATCCTTATTCAAAATATATTTATTTAAAGTTATTCCTCAAAATCCTGGGTGATCATCAGATATTTATACTGTTTTTACTCACTAAGGCAAAATGTTGGATTGTCAAGGGGATTGTCTGTTTTGAGAATGCATCTTTCTGAAGGTCAGCTCTGAGCTGAAAGATGAAATCTGAAGGTATGAAATAGCAGACCTTCCTGACCCTTCCCTCCTCATTTCTTTTCTATCACTTTCTCAGGAATCTACTTTTGTTGACAGCTCTTGTTCATTCTATTTTTCTATCAACCCATTCTCAGGAAGGAAACTCATGAATGATAGAAATGTATTCCTGCATCAACCTACCTCCTAGTTTTTAGGTGAAGAAACTTTGAAATGACTTTCATGTGGTATCCTCAAAGTCCCTGGGGCAAGACAAGCAGTGTCAAGACAAGATCCATTCAGGGCTGATAAGTTAATTAGAAACAATGCCCACTGATAAAAATCTGTAATATTTGTTCTCCATAACAAGGTGGATAAGTGATATTTGTGTTTAAAAATTATTGTAAAATATTTCCAGAGCCGTACAACCCAAATTCAGAACAGGATTAATGATTTCAGCCCTGGACCTTGGTCACAAGTTTTGAAAAGAAACATCCATAAACTGCCCTTAGTTATATCTTTGGTTTAAACAACAGCTGAGATGGTGAATTGGGCAAAACCCCACCCAGGTAAATCAGAAAGAAAAAAAAAAATTAAATCCTACACATGCTTCAAAATCCTTGCTCACTCCAAGCCCCAACTCCTTCTAGAAAGTGGAAAACTGTGCAACTATGTTAGGTACAATGAAGCTGCAGGCAGAAAGGAATGTGATCCCAGATGGTCAAAATGAACAAACATGCAGAAAAAGGAAACAGGACTTCCTTCACTGATGCCCAGATGCCGTTGATCTCTTGCTAGTGTCCAGTGCCACAGAACTTTAAAGGGAACTTGGGAGAATTTTGAAGAATTAGTCTTATTAACAGGAAATACCTTTTCTCTGTTCCTTGTTTCCATAAAGAGGGATTTTCCCTAAACAACGCTAGCCTTCCTCTCCACTCCTTCAACTAATTCCTCCCTCCTCTTTATTCCTCTTTTGAAATTTGAGCTACCCTTAGAGAGCAGGCTAATAAACCCAACCTGGACCATCTCATCCTCACCCCCCTTCCTTCCCTCCCATCTCGCCTTCCCCCATCCCTCCCCACCTAAATAATAATAATAATAATAATAAGACAAGATCCAACCCTGCTAAATTCACTGATGAGGTGTACAGTTTTTCATTTTCATTTTTAACTTAGGCAATTGATTTCTCTAGTGGGATAGCACTGTAATAATGGAATATTGGTCAGGTAACCAGGAAAATATAGGTGCCATATGTGGAAAGGATAGCCACTGACATTTATGTTGTTCCTATTATTTTCTGTTTTCTGTTAGTAGATTCATATGTCTAGTCATATTTTATGTAAATATGTATACATTTAGTTCCATTACTCAAAGATGGCCTTGTTTCCATCCTAAACTCATAAACATATGTCAAAATGCTACATGTGATCTCTTTGCAAGTTGTATCACTTTCACTTGGGAAGGGCAAAATATAGGTATTACTCTATTAATAAGTAAATAAATGTACTCATAAATAAACATGTGAATAAATGAATAAATACTTTCATACATTCATACATATAAACATTCACACATGCATACATACATAAAAAGAAGATGTGGAATTTAAAGAGAAGGAGAAGGGTGACTTTACTTAAATATCAAAAAATATCTTTTGGAAGAAAAATTAGAATATAATCAGAAAATAAAATAAATGAAGTGGAGGGGACTTCCCTGATGGCACAGTGGTTAAGAATCCGCCTGCCAATGCAGGGGACACAGTTTCGAGCCCTGGTTCAGGAAGATACCAAATGCCATGGAACAACTAAGCCCGTGTGCCACAACTACTGAGCCTGTGCTCTAGAGCCCGCAAGCCACAACTCCTGAGCCCACGTGCCACAGCTACTGAGCCCGTGTGCCACAACTACTGAAGCCCACGTGCCTAGAGCCTGTGTTCTGCAGCAAGAAAAGCCACTGAAATGAGAAGCCCGCGTACCACAACGAAGAGTAGCCCCCGCTCGCTGCAAGTAGAGAAAGTCCGAGCACGGCAACGAAGACCCAATACAGCCATAAATACATACATACATACATACATACATAAATTTATTTACAAAAAGATATTGATTTAAAATAGATGAGGTGGAATGGAAAGGTTTATTGCAATACTAAATTTATCTTATATGTAAACCTGGTCATTAGTATACAAAAATAAGGAATTTTTTTTTTTTGCGGTATGTGGGCCTCTCACTGCTGTGGCCTCTCCCGTTGCGGAGCACAGGCTCTGGACGCTCAGGCTCAGCGGCCATGGCTCACGGGCCCAGCCGCTCCACGGCATGTGGGATCTTCCCGCACCCGGGCACGAACCCGCGTCCCCTGCATCGGCAGGCAGACTCTCAGCCACTGCGCCACCAGGGAAGCCCCAGGAATATTTTAAAAGAAGTGGTAAAAAGGAATGTTTTGACAGTAAGGCAATACAAAAAAGATAGCATTTAGACAAACCATCCACTGTTTATCAATTATTTATTCCTGTGTAAACACTACCCCAAAATTTAGTGGTTTAAAATTTGTAGTCTTTTATTTTGTACATGATTTTGTAGGTCAAAAATTGGGGAAGGACTCGGCTGGGCAGTTTTTCTCTGATCCAGGTAGTAAAGCTGGGGCAGATGGGGCTGGAGGATCCACTTCCAAAATCACTTCACACTGTGAGGTTTTTATATCTCCATTTATTGATTGATCCTTAAGGCAACATGAGTTTTCCAGATCAGAGAACAGACTGATTATTTACTCACATAATGATCCTAGCACTAGCTCACCAGATCCCACCCCCAACAGTTAATGCAGTGAGGGTTAGATGTAATCTGTGTATAGAGGAATTGTACCAAAGTAGAGGAACCTTGAAATTATGAATTATTGGAGCTTATATAAACAGCTGGCACAGCTACCCCTCCTCCCCTCTGCAGAGACAGAGATAGAAACTGAGAGAGAATTCTCTCTGGAGAGAGGAGAAGGTCTCTCCGTCCGTTACCATTTGCAATGTAAAGAAATGACCTTGGGAAGATAAATCTCTAAATCTCTCTGAAGGTCTCTTTCTTTAGGCTTGCTATCCTCCCCACCCTAACCCCCAGGAATCTTTACTCATGAAACCCTAACTGAGCCAAACTGTGAAAATACTAACGTTATTTCCCAACACATATATGTGGCGCCTGAGTTCCTGGCCTGTTGTTCTCTTTCATTCTCCCTTTCTCTCTCTCCGTACCATCTTCCATGGTGTTCTCACAATGTGGGGTTCTCAGGAAAGCCATAATTCTTACAGGGTAACTAGCTTCCAAGAGGTAGGAAGCAGAAACTTGCACAGCCTATTGATCAAAGCAGTTTCAGGGCCTTCCCAGACTCAAGGGGTAGGGTAATAGTGTCTAGTTCTTTATGAGGTGGAAAGAAGGTGGCAAGGTCATGTTGAAGACATGAGATATATCACTGTGACCGTCTTTGGAAAACACAATCTGTTCCATACCATAAAGACATTTTGAAAGAATGAAATTACTGCAACACAGAAATACTATAGTTGGATAGATAAAACCCATCATATGAACAAATAAATAGTAAATAAATAAATAAAATTCTGTTTAGGGTGTATTCTACTAAATATCCCGATTTATTCCTGTCTCCTTAGGCTGAGATATCGAACAAATGCTCCAGAGCACAGGTTATTGGACTAGTCCTTGCAGCAGTTGATCTGGTTTAGATGGCACGAGAGTCTGAGTGCACTATGAATTCAGCTCCCTCCCCTCTCAGAGCCTTGTCCAACTAGGCGCCTTGGATCTAGGAGCTTGGCTTTACTTTGTAGGTAAACTTGGGACTTGGAGACTTTCTTAGACTGCTTACAGGAAGGTCTGTTTCTGTGTACTTCTCAGCCATTTTCCATTCTCCAGGGTGTTGACTAGTCTCTGGAGACTTACAACCATTAGGGGATGCTGACAAAAAATCCTGAGACTAGTTCTCTCTTACTTCAGTATCTACCTTCCACTTCTGGAGGTGAGGTACTGTTCTTCCTCCAGCTTTTTGAACCTACTTGCTGAGACCTGTAAATGCTATTTTCATTTCTCTCCTTTTCAAGTTTTAAAATAACAATAGCCAAGCGTTGTTAAGTTATAAATACACTACATATATAGACGAGGCATAAAGAGGCAAGGGGTTGATGGCATAGACTATGGAGCCATATGTCTGAATTAACATTTTGCCTCCCTCTATATGTCTATACCTTGGACAATTTATTTAATCAGTCCATGCCTCAGTTTCTACATCAGTATGATAGAATAGCAACAGTACCTACCCTCATACAACTGGTGATATGATTAAAATGAACACATTAATGTAAAGTTCTTAGAACTGTGCATGTTATATTGTAAACTACAATATGCACTATAAAACTACTGGTTATCATTGTTATTGTTTCTTTTGGAAGTAGATGCAATCACACCATCTCTCTTGAGAAATGTGAGTAGCAGGTGCCCACAGTGATGGTGGATCACTTAAGCTCAGGTTTTATTCTAAACAATTCTCAGCTATTCCTTTGGTTGTACATGGGCCTATGAATACATCCCACTCTGTGAACCTCTGGCTTCACACTGACTGCACGTGTGCTCAGATAGTTTCCCTTGCTTTTCTGTCTCTGGATGTGAATCTTACAGTAAACTTCCACGGGAACTTTAGTTCTAGGAGTCTCTTCTGTGCAACCTACCAGAGACTGCTTTAATCACTTAATAATGCCACCATATTCTAATTTAATATAAATTTAATATAAATGTGTAAATTAAATATGTTTATGTTCATGGGTACACACACACACATGCACGCATACTTCATATCTACAAATACTCCAGCATTTTTTTGTCATATTGCTCACTTTTTACCTTTTCTCTTACTCCATTTTTTCTAGCTCCTACTATCCTTTATATGTTTCCTTACCTTTCACTTGCTTTTATTTGACTCTCATTTCATGAAAGGTGAGTTTTGAAGTCCAAAATTATGAGGTTAGAGTGGATTTATGTCCAGTGATAAAGCTAATTGAGACCCGAAATATGAGCACATAAATCATTATATTTTTATCCATTCATTACACACTCCTTCAGTTTATTTTATCTGTCATTAAAAATCAAGTGTGAGGTCAGCTTTAGAAAGCATCTAATTTTGTTTCTTAACAAAATTTAATGCAGAGACTATGATTTATTTTTCACTGACATTACTATATTAGTGTGAGTTGTTAATAAGCAATTTACAATGGTAGACAAGATCAAGGCTTACCCTTAGGCTGATTTATCATAGTTCATATATTTACTAACAGCCTGGCAAGTGAAGCATTTGCAAATATAATGAATTTACAATGTCTACCCGTTATATCTCACCAGGTGATTAGTTAACCTATCCCTTGTATATTTGAATCTTTTACATTGTTTCAGCAGCAAATGAATAGAGTTGTATTACATCAATAGAACAAATTCCAAACGTTCAAATGTTTTAACGATTCTGAAAATAAATACCATCATATGCCATAATTTATTTTACTGTTAGTTCATTGTAATACTTTGCATTCAATTTATAAATGAATTACAACTCGTAAACACACACACACAATGTTAGAGCTGGAAGGGAACCTTAGAAATGATGTTGTCCAGCTTCATTTTATAGATAAATGAAAAGGCAAGAGATAGGAAATAATTTGCTCGACATAACAGAGTTAGTTTGAAAGAGGACTTGGACTAGGCCTCCCTGACACTTTTTAGTTGATAAAGTGTTTTCATTAGATACCATATTATATCATACTGAAGTTATGATATTTGTTTTGCATCTATGAATAATAATTGTTAGTAACATTTTCTAGGGGAAGACATTTTTATAAGTACTTAACAAAGTAAACAGTGCTTTATATTCATTGCTATTGATGTGGATACTTGCAACCTGGGTTGATGATAGAAGTAAAAGAAAGACAGAAGTTAGAAAGATAAGATGTAGTGGAGCAAAAGCTGTGTTTTTAAAAGAAGTTTAGCTGAGGAGAAAAATAAAGGCAATCAATAGGATGCTTTAGACATGGTACTAAAGCAATTTTATTTTTTTCTCAAGTTACCTTTATTTCAGGATGTTTTAAAATCATCTCTGGCTTATTTGATTCAGAAGCACAGAGATGCTGCCTTTTTTTTTTTTAATGACAACTATGTTGAGATGTAATTGACATAACATACAATTCACTGGTTAAAGTGTACAATTCAATGATTTCTTAATATATTAGCAGAATTGGGAACCATGAATACAAACAATTTTAGAACATTCTTACCACCTCAAAAAGAAATGCCTCACATATGAGCAGTTGCTCCCCAGTTCCCCCAACACCCCATTCCTAGGTACCCACTGATCTACTTACTGCCATTATTGATTTGCCTGTTCTGGACATTTAGTTACCGACCCTGTCAAGTCGGACTCCAACAAGGGTCCTCCTGCCGTGTGTCACTGTAGCCAATAGAACATGACAAGTCGAGTTGGGTTCAGAAGCAAAGGAAAGCTTTATTCTTGATCAAAGAATGGAGAGGTGCGAGCTTGTGCTCTAGAATGCACGCTCTCCCAGGAAGAAAGGCCGTGGGGCTGGGGGTGGGGCTGGGGCTGGGCCTGGGGCTGCTTCATAGGGTTCCTGTCAGCAGAGAAGCGGCGGAGTTCTAGTGGGTCTGGTGCAGGTGTGCTGCTCCCCACGCGCCAGATCTCAGTGCCAGGCATAGCATATCTGCACCCAGCCCGCCACCGCCATCTTGAATCGCAGTGTCTTGCACAGCGCTTGTGCGACGCTTGTGCATGCGCACACAGCCCTCCGAGCTGAAGTGTTGGTGCAGCCATTTCTCGCTAGGAGCCCTGGTCTGAAGTTTTCATTTCCTGGGAATTGTTAATGGTCTTTGCCAGTGACAGTTTCACATAATGGAATATTTTCAAGGTTCATCCATGTCATAGCATGTATTACTACATTAATTTTTATTCCTAAATAATATATCATTGCATGAATATACCACAAATGATTCATTCATCAGTCAATGTATATTTGAGTTGCTTCTGCTTTTTTGGCTAGCATGAATAATTTGCCATGAACATTTGTGTAAGTTTTGGGTGGATATATTTTCATTTTTCTTGGATACATACCTGTCAGTAGAATTCCTAGGTCATAGAATAGTTCTGTGTTTAACATTTGGAAGATCTACCAGGCTTTTCCAAAAGTGGCCTTTTTCCCCCAAAGTGACTGCATTATTTTTTATTTCTACCACACTGTATGAGAATTCCAATTTATGCATATCCTGTTATAATCTGTCTTTTAAATTATAGCCATCCTAGTGGATTTGAAGTGCCGTCTCATGGTGATTTTAATTTCCATTTCCCTTATGCCTAATAATATTGCATATGTTTAATATCCTTATTGGCATTTTTTATACCTACTTTGAAGAAATGTCTATTGAGATCCTTTGCCCATTTTAAATTGGGTTGTCTTTTTATTATTGAGTTGTAAGCATTCTTTATATATTCTAGATGCAGGTACCTTATCAAACATATGACTTATGAATATTTTCTCCCATTCTATGGGTTGTCTTTTCTCTTTCTTGTTAGGGTCCTTTGAAGCACAAAAGTTTTGAATTTTGATGAAGTGTAATTTATCATTTTTTTCTTTTTTTTTTTTTGCTTGTGTTTTTGGTGTCACACCTAAGAATCATTTGCCAAATCCAAAGTCATGAAGATCTATACAGAAGAGTTTACTCTTATAGGAGTTTGAATCATTAGGCCTCATATTTAGGTCTTTGAATCATTTTGAGTAAAATTTTGTATATGAATATCCAGTGTCCTAGCACCATTTGTTGGAGCATCAATTATCTGGATATTCTTGTCAAAAATGAACTGACAGGGCTTCCCTGGTGTTGCAATGGTTAAGAATCCGCCTGCCAATGCAGGGGACATGGGTTCGTGCCCTGGTCCGGGAAGATCCCGCGTGCCGGGGAGCAATTAAGACCCTGCACCACAACTACTGAGCCTGCTCTCTAGAGCCCGTGAGTCACAACTACTGAAGCCTGCATGCCTAGAGCCCATGCTCTGCAACAAGAGAAACTACTGCAATGAGAAGCCCACAAACTGCAATGAAGGTAACCTCCGCTCGCCACAACTAGAGAAAGCCCACGCTCATCAATGAAGACCCAACGCAGCCAAAAATAAATAAATAAAATAAATAAATGTATTAAAAAAATGAACTGACAGTAAATGTGAGGGTTATTTACATTCTACTGATCTAGTCTATGTCTATTCTTATGTCAGTACCTAACATAATTACCATAGCTTTGTAGTAATTCTTGAAATTGGGACTTTTTTTTTTTTTTTTTTTTTACGGTACGCGGGCCTCTCACTGTTGTGGTCTCTCCTGCTGCGGAGCACAGGCTCCGGACGCGCAGGCTCAGCGGCCATGGCTCATGGGCCAAACCGCTCCATGGCATGTGGGATCTTCCTGGACCCAGGCACGAACCCACGTCCCCTGCATTGGCAGCCGGACTCTCAACCACTGTGCCACCAGGGAAGCCCTGAAATTGGGACTTTTGAGTCCTTCACCTTTGGTCTTTTTCAAGACTGTTTTGATATTTTGGTGCCCTTGAATTTCCATATGTGTTGAAGGGTAAGTTTGTTAATTTTTGCAAAGATCAGCTGGGATTTTGATAGAGATTATGCTGAATTGAAGATCAATTTGGGAGTATTGCCATCTTAACAATATTAAGTCTTTGGTCCATGAAGATGGAATGTCTTTCCATATGTTTACATCTTTAATTTCTTTCAAAATGTTTTATAGATTTCATAGTATAATTTTTACCCATCTTTTGTTAAATTTATTATTAAGTATTTTATTTTTATGCTATTACAAAGGGAATTGTTTTCTTAATTTCATTTTCAGATTGTTCATTGAAAGTTTAGAGAAATAATTGATTTTTGTATATTGATCTCGTTTCATGCAATCTTGCTCAACTCATTTACTAGTTATTTAGTGGAATCCTTAAGATTTTATATACACGAGATCATGTGGTAAAGTTTCACTTCTTTTCCAATCTGGTACATATTAATTCATTTTATACTTAATTGTCTAAGCCACAGTCTTCAATACGATATTGAGTAGAAGTAGTGAGAACAGATATTTTGTCTTGTTCCTGATTTTAGTGTGAATGCATTCATTTTTCATCATTAAGTATGATATTAGTTGTAGGTTTTAATATATACCTTCTATCAGGTTGACTCTGGTCCTAGATTTACTTTATGAGTATTTTATCGGGGATTTTTGGTTCTGTATTTATAATAGATACATTTTGTAATTTCTTTTCTTTTTATATATTTGTCTTTGGTTTGGGTATCATTTTAATACTGGCCTCACTAAATGAGATGGGAATTGTTCTTTCCTCTTCTATTTTTTTTTTTTTTTGGAAGAGTTTATAAAGACTTGGTGTCAGTTGCTTTTTAAATGTTTGGTAAAATACACCAGGGAAGCCATTTGGGTTTGGGCTTTTCTTTGTAGCATTTGTTGATTACAAATTTAGTCTCTCCATTTCTCAAAAGTCTATTCTTCTTGAGTCCATTTCAGTAGTTTTTGTCTCACTAGGAGTCTGTATATTTCCTCTTAGTTATCTAATTTTATAGTCTACATTCAATTATATATTATTCCCTTATAACTCCTTTTACTTCTGTAAAGTCAGTAGAAATTACTCCTCTTTTATTCTTCATTTTAGTAATTTGAATCTCTGCTCTCTTTGGTTTTGTCAGTGCAGCTAAAGATTTATCAATTTTGTTGATTCCATTTAATGTTTTATTGATATAGTTGAATTTACTTCTGCCATTTTACTTTTTGTTTTCTATGTTTCATGCCTCTTGTTTCTTTCTCCACCATTTTGTTTTTTTTAATAAGTGAATATTTTATAGGGTAAAATTTTAATCCCTTTAACGATTTTTCACTACATATTTTGAGTTACTTTATTATTGATTGCTCTTAGGCTTACAATATATATTTTTCCTTGTGAGAAATTGTTTCAGATTTATACTGCCTTCTCGCTCTCCACTCACAGTACTCTGGTTATGCATGTGTTCCTGTGCTTAATGTTGCCTCACATTTTTCTCAGGCTGTATTCATTTCCTTCATTCTTATGCTGGCTGTTCTTCAAATTGCATACTCTGTTATTCTGCCTTCACCTTTACTGACTCTGTTTTCTGACTATTCACATCTTCTGTTGATCCTCCCTAGGAAAAAAATTTTTTTTATCTTAATCATTGAATGTTTCAGTTCCAAAATTTTGACTTGGTTAATTTTTATATTTTCTATTTCTTTATTCGTATTCTCTATTTGAGAAACCGTTATCATAGCTACCTTTACTTCTTTATGCACAATTTCTTTATTTTGCACATCTTTTTTAATGGCTTCTTTGAAATCTTTGTTAAATCTGACATCTAGGCCCTCTCACAGGCAGTTTCTGTTGCTGGCAATTATTCCCTACATATGGGTCACACTTTACTATTTCTTTGTATGTGTTATAAATTTTTGTGAAACAGGAATTTTTAGGTAATGTATTGTCACAGCTCTGGGTACTGATTCCCTCCTACCCCTCTAGGATTTGTTTATCCTTGTTTAATTGTTTATTTTTTTAGAGTCTTGGCTAGGCTATTTTAGTCTTGTCTATTCCTCTACAGTATGAAGCCTCTGATGTTGTTTCACAAGAGGCTCAAATTTAGGTCTGTACACAGTCACCCGAAAATGACAGTGGTTTTAACAGGGAATCTCTTTGCCTCTTTTGCAGATTTCTCTGTTAAACTGTCTGCCTTGTTTTGTATCACACCAAGCTTAATCTCTACTAATCTGTGGCTGATTGCTCTATTGTTTTCAAAAATAGTATGGGGAGTAAATTACCCCTCAGTGTAATCTAATTAAATTTAGGTTTCTTTGCAGGAATAGTTTATGAAACCAGTCTTTGAGATTTATTTTGAACCCAGGAGTGGTCTTTTAAAACTCTTTTTTCCTTTGTGAACTCTAGTAAACTGGCTGACATATGGTTTAGCTTCTTCTCAATGAGCTACCAGCCTCTTCCTCTTAACTACTTGACATCAAAATCTCCCCTGTTTTCAATCATACCGTTAGGCTTGAAGGAAAGTTCACTCTGTTTTAAATATAGTCAGTTCCCTTCAGGAGAGCTCAAAAGCTCTCTCTATTTTTGGACTACCTCATCCTAGTTAAATATCAAAGCTAGTGCTCCAGAGTTATATAAGAGGTTGGCAATCAGATTATCATTACAGATAGGGTGCTGGGTGGGAACGGTATTCTCTGGGTCTCAGCTTGCCACTGCTGACGTGCAACCTCTGCCCTAAGCAAGCTGGGAAAAGGGTAGTCAGGTACCCACTATATTTGGCCTGTTGCTTCTGAGGTTAGCTCTTTGTCCTATGAGTGGGGGGCTGGGTGGAGGAAGTGAGCCTCTCTGACCTCTTAGCCATACTGACCAGTAAAATTTAGCTTTTGCAACTTAAGTCTTGGAAGGGGTGGTGATGTGACAAATGCTGGGCTCCTATGCTTCCTGATGAGATAACGATATTCCTTGACAAGGACCTAAGAGGAAAGAAACCTCAGGTTGTGTTCACATCTGTCTAGAGAAGAGCTTCTAACATAGAGTGCTGGTAGGTGGGGCAAGGGAGGGAGATGGTCAAGTCTCAAGTGTCATAGACCTCCATTGTTTTACAGAGATTTAGTATTTTTCGTTCAGTATTTTTTACCCTGAGAGCATTTTCTGTATGCTCTCAGGGTAACTTCCAGATACTTTTAATGGTAATTCCGTTGTTTTTGAAATTTTCACTGGTATAGTTTTGCTGGTGAATAGTTAGGGCCCCTCACTCTGCCATTCTGGAAGTTGGGAACAATTTGGATAGAGCTGATATTTCACATAATAGGGATGGTGATTGTTTATATGTTCAACAGATATTCTGGAAAACTTACTGTGTGCTGGAGATAGAGTCATTATCCTGACAAATATGGTCTTTGCTTTCATGGATCCTATTTCTTTTGAGATTATTGCTATTAAGACTGGCATTGAACAATAAAATAAATGACAAACATGTATAGAAAATGAATAATAAAAATAAGAAGCAATAGAGAAAATAAAAGTATAAAATAATATAGCAGTGTAATGTGATAGAGAATGGATTGGTGTGGGGCAAGAATACTTTATGTGGTGTAATTTGGGAAGGTCTTACTAATCATGTGATATTAGAGCTGAGATTAGAAGATGAGAAGGAGCCAAGTATGTGAACAACCTAGGGAATTTTCTTCCAGATGGAGGAAGATGCCAAAATGAAGTTTTCAAAAATAAGTATGAGTAATGATTTCATACTTTCAGTCATGTTACAGGCCCTATTCTAAGTGCTTTACTTACATGTTAATCCACTTTAGCCCTCAGAAGAATCTTACGAAATAGTATTATCTCTATTTTACAAATAATGACACTGAGGCAAGTAAATGGCAGAGCTGAGATTTAAATACAGAAAGTTTGGCTCCAGCAACTATGCTTTTAAGCACGTGCTGATACAACACTGTCTTTCTTGAAGTCCAGAAATTACAAAATGACATTTAACTCCTAATTGGCAGTCTTGCAAAGGAGAGTCTTATTAAAGTTTTTAGAGTGAAATAAGATTTGATGAAAGCAAGATTCTGAGTTTCAGCTATTATTTTGAGCTTTGGGGTGAAAAGACAAAGAGAGTAATAGTCCAAGTAGTTAATAAGGTCAAAGAAAAGTTTCACTGTGTTTCACTTTTGTTGTTGTTGTTCTTTAAAAGTTAATAGTAATCCAAGCTAGAGCTCCTATAGAAGGAGAGATTAAATATGCAGTGTAAATGATTGAATAAGGTCCCAGTGGCAGAAGGAATTGGGATCCAAAGCATAAGAAAAGTATTATAGAGAAGTTAGGCTTTGGGGATCTATCTTTTGTGTGTGGTAAAAGTGATATTCTTTGCATAGCTTAGATGTTAAGGGATTTCTTAAACTAGGAAGATAATGAAACGTAAAACTAAGAAAGAATTGAAATCAGATGAGGATATAAAAAGAAATATAAATATATTTATGAGGATATAAAAAGAAATATAAATATATTTATCTTCTATCAAATAAAAGTGTTGCCAAATGCCAATGGATTCCATCAATACAAATTCGATAAATATGAGTAATTAAATGTTTTTCAAATATACTAAAAACAGAAACATTTTCACATGATTTAAAACAATCATGTTTCTAGAAGCTGTTTTAAAATTTTGTTTAATCAATGAATTATATATGTGTTTGTGGGACAAAGAGTCATTTTACTTTTAGGTTAATAGAGGACATAAAAGAAATAAACTGGGCTTCCCTGGTGGCACAGTGGTTGCGAGTCCACCTGCCGATGTGGGGGACGCGGGTTCGTGCCCCGGTCCGGGAGGATCCCACGTGCTGCGGAGCGGCTGGGCCCGTGAGCCATGGCCGCTGAGCCTGCGCATCCGGAACCTGTGCTCCGCAACAGGAGAGGCCACGACAGTGAGAGGCCCGCGTAATGCAAAAAAAAAAAAAAAAGAAAAGAAAAAAGAAATAAACCTTAGAGATAAGGCAGATGTACAGAAGTAAGTAATAAAAAAAACCAAACAAATCATGGCCACACTTGAATTAGCTTATGTACTGAAGGGAAAAATGTATGCTCTAATGAGATTCAATAATAGCCAATTACAGTAGATCTTGTGAAGAGCCGGTTAGGGGCTTGAAAACAAATATATCAGGTTCAAAAATAGTTTCTGAGAGTCAACTGAAGACACTGACAAGCAATTATATATCTACATAGAAATCCAAAATTAAATAAAGTTGGCTTAGTTATCCATATAGCAGCTATTTGACCAGATGTATTCCAAAATAAGACAATCTCATATTTGCATCATAGAAGTAAATGGAATTGTTAAACCAATTTCTTCTAAAAAAAAAAGAGAGAGAATAAAATGAAAATTGTAAATATTAAGATAAAATTCAATATTTAGGCTTTTCAAAACTGTGTGTTTAATACTTGATAATTTGCGGGAGTAGGGGCAAGCAACAGGCGAAAATGAAGGCTGTATAACGAAATATGAAACAATAGAAGGAGAAGAGTAAATATAAAAAAGTTAGAAGTATCTGGTGATAAAATAATTGTTTTAGGGTAGCTTTCCTTATAAGATTGGGGGGCAATAGTCACTTAAATTTAGCCTAAAGTCAGATCTGTTTAAAAGAGGGGTAGTTACATCACAGGTAAAAGGATAGAGGAGTAAACTATTTGACATAGGAGGTTTATGCTAAAATTACCCCTGCACCTTTGGGCAAAATATTCCCAAATTTCTCAAGACTTTACCACTTCATGGGGATCTAAGAATTGTACAAACTTTTCCAGTACTGTGACAGGATTGGCATAGCTGACCAGTAAAGTCAAAAACAATTTCAAGGATTCAGACTCAAATGAATGTTCAGCCTGTAGTCAATAAATAAAATTTATTGCTTATCTTTTTTCATCTTAGTATTACTTTAGCAGTTAAGCTACCTTCTGAGGTATTCAACATTCAAGAAGTATGCAACTAAATAGCTAAAAGAATATATGTTGCAACATTGTTTCTTCTAAAAAACAAAAAAAGGAAATACATTTTCATCAATTGTGTGTTGCTGTATATATTGTTGATCTCAATAAAATGGAATACAATTTAGGAATTGAAATAATACATGAATATTGGTTGACATGGAAACATTTTCATTTGTTTTTGGCTAAGGCTAGTTGCAAAATAACTACATGCATGGAAATATATTTTCATTGCTCTTTCTACCTATTCTGACTACCCTCTCAACCACAGGTAGTCTAAAAGTGTTAATGTGGCTTTTTATTTTAGTTCCTTTATATAATGGATATAGCTGTTGTTGTGCATGTGTTGTTAATTTACATAATCCTTATTGTGATATTACCCTACTTCTTGCATGTACATTATATTCTTTTTAAGATAAATCTGTTTCCTTATGGCAATATGATTTTCACTTGTTCTAAATATTGGTTAGATACTTCATTTGTCTTATGCTGTTGTTGTGAGTGAATCTCCAGATAATCCTCAATGGACATGAAGCATGATCAAGACATAAACCTTTTTTGTATAAACCACTGACTTTTTAAAATTTACACCAAAGTGTAATGCAACTTATATAGACTAATTCATTCGATTTTGAGATTAATGTACAGTAATGTCATAAAATGAGCTGAGTAGCTCATGATCCTTTTTTATTTTCCCAAAGAACTTTGCAAGATGTAAATTAGTTGTTACTTAAAATTTTGGTATGATTTGGCTGTAAATATATTTGAAAATTTTTTTGTTAACTTATCAAATCCTAATATTAATATATCTACTTTTACTCTAATTTTTGTTCCCAGTTTTCCATAGTGAATATGTTCATTTTATTAAATACCAAAACTTATTTGACCATAAAGTTTGATAGGAATCTGTCTTGTTCTCTTCATCCCCATTTTGCAATAATAAGGGCAGATGGACCTGTCTTGGGCTGTTATTCACTCCACAAATTTTTAATTGAAATCATTTTTACCATTCATCTCTTCAGTGAAGTAGAAAACATCTTCTGTGTGGCACAGCTGAGAAATAACAAGACAACAATAAAATGTTTATGGAGTATTTACATCATGCCAAGTAATAATAGTCTAAGTGTTCCATGTTTAAGACCACAGACTCTGGAGTCTGATTTTTGCCAGGTTTTTAATCTTAGCTCTGTCACTGCCCATTCGTGTGATCTGGAGCAAAATATTTAATCTCTCTGAGTCTCAAGTGCATAATCTATAAAATTATTGTAACGATATATATCCCATTGGACTATATGAAGATAGAATACATAATTTCAGTGGTTTTTCATCTTTTTCCTACCATACTCTTAAAAAAAAAAAGAGTTAACAGAGAACTCTAATATGTGAGAGGCAAAATTAGAACTCTTCATTTTGAAATGAGTCTGGAGGGTCACTGACTTACATTCCCTTGCCTGTGTTTTGCTCTCTGCTGTAAACCAGGTAGCCCAAGAATGTAAGTATTCATGGAACAGCGTTTTGAAAAAAGACATGTGTAGTATTTTTATCAGAAATGAATCACTGGGCTGCATTGTTAATTCTGCCCTAAGTAGAAGTTGGCAGTTTTGTGAGGGTAGGGTGAAGTTGTGGGAAGCAATGACATTATCTCTTTCTTTTTATAAATCACCACAATATACATTAACCTTACCATAAGCAAGTCACTGTGCCCTGTTTTGGGCATGCAAGTGATAATTTACTGGGCACAGGTGTAGCATTGGGCTAGTGTCTCCATGTATTTGTTGCATTAGCATAAGCATAAGCAACTTTGATGACAGACAAACCTAGGATCAGATCCTGGCCTCAGCACTTCCCAGCTGAAAACTGTATAAAAGTTAGGTAATTTCTCTGAGACTGAGTTTGTTTGTTAACGTTATAAAATATCACATCTTGAAAGATTATTTTGAATTATGGATTATGATTATTTTGAATTATGGATCATGATTATTTTGAATTACATAGAATTATGATACATATAAAGTTTCAGATTGTCTTTCATTTTAGCTGTGTGTTTATAATGCATGGTACTGCCACTCTTATTTTTATAGTTCAATTTTCAAGCCAAAGTCTCCTGATACAGGTTATATATTAGTACTACTTATAATAATTAGATCTGACCTTTATAGATTCAGGTATGCTTCTTAGGACTTTACATATAGTTTTAGGAATTTACTATTTCTCTTGGGTGTGTTGTACAATTACCCAACGGGAACAACACATAGCAGTCTCTGACTATCAATGTAATCAATAAATCCCATCTAATATTTTGTTTTGGAAGACCCAAGTTTGGCTACTACTTGTTTTGACTACTACCAAGATGTAGACTTTTTTTGCCCATTACTCATTCTATCTTTATCTACCTGAATATGTCTTTGAAAAATCTGGTAAGGATGATTATTCATCATTCCTGATTCTGATAATTTGGCACCCTGAATCTTACAAGAAACTAACAATGCTTGAAAGCACAGATTAAAAAAATATATTGTTATGTTCACACAGAATAAGATTATAAGTGCTGGGGTGGCCTTCCTAGATCATGAAAGATTTATCCTAAATCATGTAAATATATAAATCATGAAAACATATTCAATTGGTATGTGCTAAAAGCCTCCAAAATGCTGATGTAGAAAAATGTGTACTTTTTTTGAAAAAGATGATTAAGAAATACATAATATTTTAGTCCCATTTCTACATCTTCTTCTCCAAATTTTATAATTAGTATACATAAATTATGTTATATCTAAAGGAGTATAGACATGTTTATATTAGATTTAAATTTTATATATATTTTATATACATGTGAGGAGTATATACACATATATTTGTGTGTGTGTGTGTGCACATGTGTGAGATGCACTTGTAATTTTAGGATCATTCCATCTCCTATATTTTTCATTCATATGGTTCATTTGCCTATGTCCAAGAATCTCATAAAAATTAATTAACAATCAAATAAACTGAATTGATTCCTACCTTAGAATAAGGCAGTACTTTTACTCCTTGCCAACCCAGATAAACCATTTTGATATTATTTTTTCATTGGTTATCCTGTGAAGCCTAGATATGTGTATCTTAAAGACAAAATGAAACAAAACACAACTCCACAGGTGACTCTGGTACACAACCACAACCAGGAAGATCCTTGAATCAAACTGTGAGCTTTAACAAGTCCTTCTTACTGTCTTCTGAAAGGTCTGGGAATCGTATCTATCTCGCTGTGCAGCATGACTGCTTTTCTTTCAGGACTGTTTCAAAGTAAAGCTAGTAAAAGAGTTTCCCTTTCTGAGAAAAGAGTGCTCCTTGTGACCACTAATACCTTTTAAATTATGAGTTGTTAAACTTTTTCTTAATATAGTAACTGGGAGAAATGAACCATAATGACAGTGGTAGGTATTAGCCCTATCTGTGAACTATTTCCTCTTCTCTCTCTTCCTAGGTAAAGGGTAGGTTTGAACTTCCCTCCTACCTTTACATGTGGCTCTGCGACTTGCTCCAGCCAATGATATGGAGCTTCGCTTCAGGAGTGAAACATGCCATTTTTAAGCAGGAAGTTTGAAGTGCCAGTGCACTTACAGCATATATTGTTCTTCCTTCTGTAGTGGTGAGCTGCATGTTCTAGATACTATGTATTAGGCAACTGTGTATTAGGCAACTGTGTAATAGGCCCAAAATGAGAACATGATGACACAGAGCAGAGCCCTGCTGGCCTGAAATGGACATAAACATGTCCGATTAAAAAATCTTGTTTTTTAATCCCTTGAGGTTTTTGAAGTTATTTACTACTGCAGCATAATTTGGCATACCCTGACTGAAGCAGTAGTTAATTTATTAAACTAGCAGTCCTGGAAGTAAACCATAATTTAGCATAACCAGAACAAGGGTACTGCAATTGTGTATAAAGTAAGTTCATTTTGTCCCACTTACACATTAAATCCTTTACAGGTATCATCTTAAATCCTCACGACTTTAAGAAATATCTAATACTTCAGTCCCATTTTTACCTCAGAAGAAACAGGCTTACACAGGAAACAGGCTAACTTTCCCCCATATCATACAGCTAAAAAGTGAGAGACATATCCCGAATGCAGATTTTTTTTTATTATAAAGCTCATGTCCTTAAGCATAATGTGATATATTATCTTAAAATTAACTAACCAAACATCAAGTAGTAAATAAGTTACTGTTTTATCTATAGGTACAGAGGAACTACATGAGTGAGAGGTGAGAAAGTGGTAGATGGTAGGTGATACCAAAATAAATACGGCATTAAGTCTCACGATGGGCAAGCTGAAGATCTTAGGAAAGTGTGGAGAAGAAATTGGATTGAGAAGCATGTGTATGTACCAGCAGTAAACAGGAAGAGGCAGTACTATTGGGGAAGGAGACATTGAACCTGAGGTCACCTATAGCATTGGTTGGTCACAGAACTGATGAAAACTATAGCTGTTTATTATATAAGCTTAGGGACTGCCAGAATCTCAAAGTAAGAAATGGCCAAGTGAACAATTATGAGCATTGACATAGAACTTATCTTTTGTCTATAATTATATAAATTACCTAGAATATGTGTATCATTTTAAAAATAATACACTTTGAGTAAATATCTTACATTTAAAATTATAAGAAATTTCCGAAAGGTAAATGGGGAATTTTAGACAAAGTCTGACACTGGGTGTGATGAATATTTCAGGCAGTAGATTTGAAAGCGAAGTATATATTTTTTTCTTTTAAAGGGAACTTTATTTTTATTTATTTTTGGCTGTGTTGGGTCTTCGTTGCTGCGCGGGCTTTCTTTACTTGCGGTGAGCGGGGTCTACTCTTCATTGTGGTGTGCAGGCTTCTCATTGCAGTGGCTTCTGTTGTTGCGGAGCACGGGCTCTAGGCGCACGGGCTTCAGTAGTTGTGGCTCCCGGGCTCTAGAGCGCAGGCTCAGAAGTTGTGGCGCACAGGTTTAGTTGCTCCGCAGCATATGGGATCTTCCCAGACCAGGGCTCAAATCCATGTGTTCTGAATTGGCAATTGGATTCTTACCCACTCCGCAACCAGGGAAGCCCGGGAAGTATATTTTTAAAGACATACTTCCAAAGATTGAAAATGTTAAAAACTAGGAGAATCAAAATACTGTCTTTGTTCAGGTCCTTTGGAAACCAGATAGTAAGACGTGATTTGATGTGCATTTTTGTCTACAAGGTTTCAGAGACTATGTATTGATGAATTCTAAGATGCCATGAAGTAGTCTTTCTTTTTCAATAATGATTTTTTTAAAAACTATTATTTAGAAATGATGTATAAATTCCCCTAGTGTAGTTAGCAAAGCAAGTATGACAATTTTAGATTTTTTTTTTAGTTCAAAGCACAGAATTGTAATGAACAATGAACCCAAATTATCCACTTTCCCAACCATTTTTGCACAATATATTTAACAATTAAAGATTTATCAATTGTAAGCTTTATTCCAAACAAAACAAGGATTAGAGAAATGCACAGTTAAATAGTCAAATGTTTATTGAAAGATGATTTTCTTGAATCTCTTATAAATAGGGAACAATCAAACTTAAATTGTTATTCTTCTTTTCTTTTTATAAACCTCCTCATTTTCTATTTGGATCTGTAATGATGTGGGATATTATCATATTAAAGGAAACACTGTGGAACATTACACAAAGCTTTAAAGTTAAAAGTTAAACTTCTTTGTTTTCCCATTTAGTCTTAGGTGCTTGGTAGCATTCATTTTCTTTGCTATTTTTCTTTCATGTCTTCGGTGGAGGTCAAGATCATGAGATCACTGAGAGAGACCACCAGGCCCCTAAGCCAAACTTCTTTATGGCTTATATTCAAGTCCATGCCCCTTTATTCATGAACTCTTAGGAGTTAGTAAATCTTCAAATTTATCATAGGTGCTGAATCCAGCATCTAAATGGCTGACTTTGTGTCATTTGCAAATTCCTGATCCAATCAGTAGTGACTGGGGAGATCAGGGTCACTTCACACAAAACATGGAGACACAGGTATCAAAACAAGTTTATGCTGTTGACCTAAGACAAATAGACTGTCGGTTATTTCCCCAGCAAAAATGGGTCTATTTGAGATCGGCATAGAATTGTAATTCGGGGTATGCATCCATGGCAAGCCATGTGCAAGTCTCTTGCAAAAATAGAGAAAATTCGTTTATAGAGGGGAAAGGGAATTTGGGAGGGTTCTAGTAGACAGAGAGTTCCTTGGAGGAATTGAGAGTTCAAAGTGTAGTGACTTTTCTGACTGAGTTGTGCCAGTCTCTCATTGGCTGAGCTCTTGCCAGGCAAGAAGAGGAAGTTTTTCTTCTTGCTGGGCTCTGCTAACATTGTAGGGCATGAAAACTCCTCATTCTAGCCTCTGTCTCTATTTTTATTGAGGTTTCTGTTTAATAATTTTTACAATGCTCAATACGAAGCAATGATCCTTGTTTCCTGGCTTAAAAAAAAAAGTTTTTTCATTGTCTGTCCCATGAGTTTTTATCAAATATATTATGTAGTCAGGTATTCTCCACTTACTTTATCCCTAGTCCTATTTCTGGCTCATTTGGGATTTTCCATATCTGCCCTCAGCTAACAATATATACACATAGCTCTTCTCCTTGAGCTCTGTGGATCTACCCATATCAACCTAATTTTAGGTTGTTTGAAAGATGACACCAACTCTCAGAGATAATATCCTGTTATAAACCCTGCTGAGCAAGCCTAAATTATTTTATAACATTAATTGCTAAGGAATGAAAGTGTGAAGCTCACATCTGTGTATCTATGAACAACTATTTTTCTGGATAAGTGCCCAATTTTGTCCAAAACAAAAAAAGTAATCTAGGTTCTTTCAAGACAATTTACATTTTCTAATTTTTAGAAGAACTACAGCCAAAACTTCCACGCAGGTAATGACTTCTTTTAATTCAACTGTCCATTAAAGTACTGTGCAGATACCAGTTTTTGCTCTCAAACCGTTTGTTATATTCAAACACTGTGTCAAGAATTAAATTAGAATAAACATAATTCACTTTGACCTCAGTTATGACATTCCTTGCTTTCCATGTACATGCAACCTATATTACAAGTTGTGAACTATACTAAACTTGAATATTATCAACATTTTTAACCCATGTGTCCTTCCAGTATTTTCAGATATGTGCCACCAATTAATAGATTTCAAACACTTTTTTCATACCCCAAAAAGTGTTAACATGCTAATATATTCAGTCTATTCTTGTCCTTTACATGGCCTGACATTTTAAACTACTTAAAACAGCATTTTCATCTTAAAGTCTTTATACAGGATCTTATTTTTAATACACCACTTATACATTCCCAACATTCTTAAATATTTGAAATGAAGTTTCTTCTATCTCTTTTATAAGCATTCCAAAGAGTATCCCAGAAAAAATATGAACAAGCTGTGACTGTGTAGGTCTTCACATTCTGTAGCATGATTTCTTCCTTAAAATTCTCTCCATATGCTTCTCCATGAAATTTTACATAATACCAAAATATTTATTTTCATACTGAGTTAAGAAAGGGTACCCTAGTCATAGTCATTATGTAAATTTGGTAATAATCATAATAAAATCTTCATCACTTTACACTTTATACATGCTTTCAAATAAATCATGTCATTAAAGTAGACGTTTGTACTATTCTCTATTTTAAGGAGAGACGTAAGAGGTGAAGTGAATTGTTCCAAATTGTGTACAAGGAAAAAAACAGACTGCAATTCAAGACCTCTGCCTTCAAATCATCTGAATTTTCTAGCATGCTGATTCAAATTTCCCATTGTTGAACTTAACAATAAGTCAATTTAAAAGACACCATAATATGGATTACATTGTGATATGGTAATGCCCTAAGTCACTTAATAATTTTGCAGTGATACGTGCAAAGAGACAGAGAGAGAATGTGATCCCTGAGACATCACTTTCAGGAACTACATAATGAAAATCATATCATATTTATACTCTTCAATTATGCAGCAGTTGATGAGATAAATGTTGCCAAAATATCTGATTGGGTGCCAAGTTCTATTAGTTCTATCTTTCTAGCTCATCCCAACCTAAGCAAGAAAAACAAATGAACCCATTTAACACTTCCCTTTCCTCCAGATATCACTCAATTATTTTTATCTTATGTAGATTCCTATTTACTTGATTTTTTTTGTTGTTCTATATTTTCTACTAAAATATAAAGTCAATGGGGGTATAACACCTGACATATAGAAGAAGCTCACTAATTATTTGTCAAATGAAAAAATAAAGAGATGCTTCATGGATAAAAGAGTAATCATTCAAAAAATAATTCTGCTTGGGCTTCCCTGGTGGCGCAGTGGTTGAGAGTCTGCCTGCTGATGCAGGGGACACGGGTTGGTGCCCCGGTCCGGGAGGATCCCACATGCTGTGGAGCGGCTAGGCCCGTGAGCCATGGCCGCTGAGGCTGTGCGTCCGAAGCCTGTGCTCCGCAATGGGAGAGGCCACAACAGTGAGAGGCCCGTGTACCGCAAAAAGAAATAATAATAATAATTCTACTTGTGTTGATATTCAAGAGTAAGGGGTTATAATACTAGAATGGATTATCTTTTGAAGATATGAATTCTTTTCTGCAGATCTTTTAAAGGTAGGCTAGAGTATCACAGAAGACCTTTGATTATTCTGGGTCCAAATAATTTAAGAATATCTTATTCCTTGGTTTATCTTTCCTCTTTTAGCAATATTTTTGTTGGGTACCTGTATTTAAAACTTGCTGTGTATATAAATATTCTGGAAAATATAAAAGGAAACACATTTAGCCAAATAAAAGAACAATTTAAAGCATGTAAGAGGCATGGATATGCAGAAAATTATTGATAGTAACTATAAATATTTGTATAATAATGACTACTTAATGATTTCTAGGATAAGTCAAAGGACAGTATTCCAACATACATGAGAGCAATGGTGTGTTTCTAGCATGTATTTACATGGAATCAGGTTTTGGAAAGTTAGATGAAATATATATGTATTCTTCTAGTGCAAAAACCAGTATTGGGTAAAAAATTCTGAATCTGGAATATTAAAATATGTTGAATCTTCATGTTGATAACACATAATCAATATCACACCAATTAAGAGAGCTAATGAAAATATAAATATGCTGGAGTTAAATATATGCTGTCCTTCATTCTGCTACCATTACTATAATCAAAAGAGAAAAAAATCATCTAAGATTTAAGTTCAAATCCCAGCACACTTTTTTTTTTTTTTTTTTCTTTTTTCTTTTTGCGGTATGCGGGCCTCTCACTGTCGTGGCCTCTCCCGTTGCGGAGCACAGGCTCCGGATGCGCAGGCCCAGCGGCCATGGCTCACGGGCCCAGCCGCTCCGCGGCATATGGGATCCTCCCAGATCGGGGCACGAACCCGTATCCCCTGCATCGGCAGGCGGACTCTCAACCACTGCGCCACCAGGGAGGCCCCCAGCACACTTTTAGGGATCTTTATTTGCATTGATAGAATTTTTATGCACTAACTCAGTGAGTGCTTCCCTGTCTTTGCCTTAAGTCCTAACTGCAAAACAACTTTGAATGATTAATTAGTGAGTACTGGGTTGTACTGATTAGCTCTCAAGGACTTTCCATATCTATGGTTGACTGTTTTTTTGGAAGATATACTCTGTTTATTTATTTATTTATTTATTGGAGTGTAGTTGATTTACAATGCTGTGTTAGTTTCAGGTGTACAGCAAAGTGATTCAGTTATATATATACATATAAACATTCTTTTTCAGATTCTTTTCTCATATAGGTTATCAGAGAATATTGAGTAGAGTTCCTGTGCTATATAGTAGGTTCCTGTTGGTTATCTACCTTGTATATAGTAGTGTGTGTATGTTCATCCCAAACTTCTAACTTACCTCCCCGTACCCACATTTCCCCTTTGGTAAACATAAGTTTGTTTTCAATATCTGTATGTCTGTTTCTGTTTTGTAAATAAGTTCATTTGTTTGTTTTCTTTTTTTAAAAATCAGATTCCACATATGAGTGATATCATATGATATTTGTCTTTCTCTGTCTGACTTACTTCACATAGTATGATAATTTCTAGGTCCATCCATGTTGCTGCAAATGACATTATTTCATTCTTTTGTATGACTAATATTCCATTGTATATATGTTCCATATCTTCTTTATTCATTCCTCTGTTGACAGACATTTAGGTTGCTTCCATGTCTTGGCTATTGTAAATAGTGCTGCAATGAACATAGGGGTGCATGTATCCTTTTGGATTATGGTCTTCTCCAGATATATGTCCAGGAATGGAATTGCTGATCATATCGTAGTTCTATTTTCAGTTTTCTAAGGAACCTCAATACTGTTCTCCATAGTGGTTGTACCAATTTACATTCCCACCAACAGTGTAGGAGGGTTTCTTTTTCTCCACACCCTCTTCAGTATTTCTTGTTGGTAGACTTTTTGATAATGGCCATTCTGACTGTTGTGAGGTGATACCTCACTGTAGTTTTGATTTGCATTTCTCTGATAAGTAGTGACATTGAGCATCTTTTCATATGCTTTGTGGCCACCTGTATGTCTTCTTTGGAGAAATGTCTATTTAGATCTTCTGCCCATTGTTTGATTGAGTTGTGGTTTTTTTGACATAGAGCTGCATGAGCTGTTTGTGTATTTTGGAGATTAATCCCTTTTTGGTTGCTTCATTTGCAAATATTTTCTCCCATTTGTGTTTGGCTTTTTGTTTTATTTATGGTATCCTTTGCTGTGCAGAAACCTTTAAATTTAATTAGTCCCATTTGTTTATTTTTGTTTTTATTTTCATTACTCTAGGAGGTGGATCAAAAAAAATATTGCTACGATTCATGTCAAAGAGTGTTCTGCCTATGTTTTCCTCTCAGAGTTTTATAGTATCCAGTCTTACATTTAGGTCTTTAATCCATTTTGAGTTTATTTTTGTGTATGGTGTTAGAGAGTGTTCTAATTTCATACTTTTACATGTAGCTGTCCAGTTTTTTCAGCACTGCTTGTTGAAGAGACTTTTCTCCATTGTATATTCTTGCTTCTTTGTCGTAGATTAATTGACCATATGTGAGTGAGTTTATTTCTGAGCTTTCTATCCTGTTCCATTGATCTGTATTTCTGTTTTTGTACCAGTACCATACTGTTTTGATTACTGTAGCTTTGTACTATAGGCTGAATTCAGGGAGCCTGATTCCTCCAGCTCTGTTTTTCTTTCTCAGGATTACTTTGGCTCTTCAGGTTCTTTTGTGTTTCCATATGAATTTTAGAATTTTTTGTTCTAGTTCTGTGACAGATGTCTTTGGTAATTTGATAGGGATTGCACTGAATCTGTAGATTGCCTTGGGTAGTATAGACATCTTGACAATATTAATCCTTCCAATCCAAGAACATGGTATATCATTCCATCTGTTTGTGTCATCTTCTATTTCTTACATCAGCTTCTTAGAGTTTTCAAAGTAGAGGTCTTTTGCCTCCTTAGATAGGTTTATTCCTAGGTAATTTATTCTTTTTGATATAATGGTATATGGGACTGTTTCCTTAATTTCTCTTTCTGATCTTTTGTTGTTAGTGTATAGGAATGCAAGAGATTTCTCTGTATTAATTTTGTATCCTGCAGCTTTACCAAATTCACTGATGAGCTCTAGTAGTTTTCTGTGGCATCTTTAGGATTTTCTATGTATAGTATCATGTCATCTGCAAACAGTGACAGTTTTACTTCTTTTTTTTCCAATTTGGATTACTTTTGTTTCTTTTTCTTGTCTGGTTGCATGGCTAGGACTTCAAAAACTATGTTGAATAAAAGTGATTACAATGGACATCCTTGCCTTGTTCATGATCTTAGAAGGAAAACTTTAAGCTTTTCACTGTTGAGAATGATGTTAGCTGTGAATTTGTCATACATGGCCTTCATTACGTTGAGGTAAGTTCCCTGTATTTCCACTTTCTGGAGAGCTTTTATCATAAATTGGTGTTGAATATTGTCAAAAGCTTTTCCTGCATCTATTGAGATGATCATATGTTTTTTATTCTTCAGATTGTTAATGGGGTTAATATATTAAATATATCATGCCACTCCCTTTTGGCCTTCAGGGTTTCCTCTGAAAAATCAGCTGATAACCTTATGGGAGTTTCCCTTGTATGTTACTTGTTACTTTTCCCTTGTTACTTTTAATATTTTTTCTTTGTTTTTAATTTTTGTCAGTTTGATTTATATTTGTCTCGGTGTGTTCCACTTTGGGTTTGTTGTATGGGCCTCTGCCCTTCCTGGGCTTGAATGAGTGTTTCCTTTCTCATGTTAGGGAATTTTCTTCTGTAATCACTTTAAACATTTTCTTGGGCCTTTTCTCTCTCTCTTCTCCTTCTGGGACCCCTATAATGTGAATGTTGGTGTGTTTCATATTGTCCCAGAGGTCTCTGAGACTGTCCTCATTTCTTTTCATTCTTTTCTCTTTGTTCTTTTCTGTGGTAGTGATTTCCATCATTCGGTTTTCCAGGTCACTTCTCTGTTCTTCTGCCTCAGTTATTCTGCTACTGATTCCTTCTAGTGTATTTTTCATTCCAGTTTTTGTATTATTCATCTCTGTTTGTTTGTTCTTTAAACCTTCTATCTCTTTGTTAAACATCTCTTGTATCTTCTTGGTCTGTGCCTCCATTCTTTTTCCAAGATCTTGGATCATCTTTACTATCATTACTCTAAATTCTTTTTCAGGTACGTTACCTATCTCCTCTTTGTTTAGCTGTTCTTTTGGGTTTTTATCTTGTTCCTTCTCTGAAACATATTTCTCTGCCATCTCATTTTGCCTAATCTTTTGTGTTTGTGGACTCCTTTCTGCTGGCTGGAGGATCATAGCTCCTCTTGCTTCTGGTGTCTGCCCTCTGGTGGGTGAGGTTGGTCTTGCAGCTTGTGGAGGCTTCCTGGTGGGAGGGACTGGTGTCTTCCCACTGGTGGGTGGAGCTGGGTCTTGTTTCTCAGGTGGGCAGTGTGTGAAGGGTTGTGTTTATAGGTAGATGTGAGCTCAGTATGGCTTTAGGCACCCTGTCTGCTGATGGGGGGGAGGTCTGTGTTCCTATCCTGTTGGTTGTTTTGCCTGAGGTGTTCCAGCACTGGAGCCTGTAGGCTGTTGAGTAGTGCCAGGTCTTGATGCCAAAATGGCAATCTCTGGGAGACCTCATGCCGATCAGTATTCTCTGGGGCCTCTGCCACCAGTGTTGTGGTTGACTTTCCAACAAACAAAATCCGAACAAAAAGATTAGCAAAAATCTTGTGATTGAAAATCAACATACCGGGCTGATCTACATAGCTTTCTAAATTCATGAGACACAGTAGTTAAGGTCAATTGTAATGAACAGTCTTGGGGCTCAGACAAGTGAGTAGCAGTGTCTAGATGTGATGAATTTTTCCTCCTTTCAGGGATGGAATTTTTAGCTTTTGATTTTTTTAGACTCCTAGAGTTATTGGCCTTCATATAGGCTCCATTCCAGCCATATTCTTTGCGGGTTTTCCCCCTTATCTACTTTTCTCTCTTAGTGCTTCAATTTTTGTAAATTGTGGTTAATGAACAGGTGATTATGATACTACCTGCTTTACATAAGGTGAGGACAAAATGAAGCACTTTCAATTAATATTTTTACACACTAACACACCATTTTTAAATTTTATAGTTGTCCATGTTCTCATGTTCTTTCTGGCTATAGTCAGGGCTGCCACTCCATTAAGTAGCCAGTTACTAGTGTCCAACATCTCTCCTTGCAGGAAAAGTGGAAGTTCAGTCCTTTCCCCATGCATTCTGCAAATCCCCAGGGAGTATCTTTCTGTTTAAAATCTATCATGGTCTAGCTTAGCACCTTTAATTCTGAGTTATACAAGCCTCAGATAACATGTTACCACTCTCTCTAAACAACTCAGCCCAACTGTAAACAGAACTCCCTGTTTATTTTCCAAAATACCAGAGTGTGGTATGGTATTAAAGAAAATTTTAACTGAAGAGGTGGGAAGAAAAAAACAGGTAAAAATAATAGTATACCATTGCTTTAGAATCAACAGCCCTGGATTTCCACAAATGTTCCTTATTAGTCACTTTTCTTTCTACCTGGTTTCTTACACACAGACATCTTTCCCACATGTGAAAGCCCAGTCAGAAGAGGCAAAATCAGTTGACATTGTAATAATCTTTGCCTGGAGAGTTGAAATACTTTTCTATATTATTCATATCCATTCTCCCAATCTTACTCAAACTCTGCTTTTCAGAAGGAACATAAGATTGTACCTTGTATAAGCACTGTGTCTAGTAAAGTGTGTTTCCTAAACAACAGAATTCTCAAAGGAGAATACCGCCTTGGCTAAAAGGGCATTTTGTCCACACTACACTAGTATCTATCAGTATAAATGAAGATTCATTCAAATTTTAAAGACACAAAATAAAGGTTAAAATTCCTGTGTAAATAAAACAAAAATGATGACAAATTCTCACAAAAACACCTACTCTAAAGCAAAGGAAGTGAAAGTGTTTCAGTGACTTCTCATCTCTCATGAGAAAACACTTACCATATATTGACCTAAAAAGTGTTTTTTTTTTTAAATTTTTGTTTCAAGTTCATTTCTGTTGCCAATTATTTCTCAACATGAGGTAAAACTCTGTTCCAGCCCAATCAGAGAAAGTTCAGAGCCAGAGATAGTCATGATCATATCCATGAGTTAAATTACAATCAAATAAATATACAAGTAAAGCAGTACTACCATGAGGAAATAGGCATATTTACAAAAATTGTTTTCAGGAGAATTATGGATGTCTTGCTTCATAGTAATAAAAGAAATCACACGTCTGTCTTTGGACTTTCTAGGGTAAACCCTTCTCTTGATTCTATTTGTTGTGAACTATTTTAAGTGAATTTGTTCTTTGGTAAAGAGTTGAACACAAAGAGACCACTGAAGTAGAAGGCTTTTACAAAGCAGCTGCTCAGATCTACCTTTTTGTTCTGAGCTGGAAGACTTTTGGATGCATCTACAGAAGTACTTTGTGTTTAACCTACTCAGGATGGAGTAGTCTAACGATTTGTTTTCACATTTTATGCTTATGAAGAGAAATGGATGGGGGGTCCTTAAGTGTTCATGAATGAGAGCAAATACTATACCAAATAAAGCATAAGAATTGCAGTAACTGGAAATCATAAGAATGAACAAGGAGGAACTGAGACACTTTATTTTTAATACAGTGTATAAAATGTTTAGTGCTGGAATCAGATTCATTAAACACTTTACAGTTTGTATTAAATTATAAACAAAATTATTGCAAACTCAGTCTTCTATTAAAAATCTTAAGTCCAGGCCAATGAATAACTGGTCCTAAATTTTACTATTAATTTAACACACATGAGGAATTCATTTGACATGATTCACCTTGGTTATCATGTTACAAAATTGGCCATGCCTAACAGCATTTAATCTTTCTCCCAGCAAATAATTTCTGAAGGTCTGCTTTGGTCTAGGCACAGTGAGGTGGCTACCTTACTGAAACTTTAACAGGTAAATAAGAACCCATATTTTCAGTTACTTATGTGAATCATTACACAAAGTACATAGACCTGGATGGTAAAATTAAACAGACAAGGAAGATTTAATTCAAGAATATTGCAAGAGGGGAGACAGGCTAGAACTAGTCTGAGCTCTACTCCACTGGGGCGTATGGCGGGGAATGCTGGAGAATTTTCAAGAACTAAAGGTGGAGAAGGTTAACTGGCCTTACTCAAAGAATACTGGCAAGGAACTGTTAAAAAGATTTGCATCTCAAAGGGGCGGGGAAAGAATCTACAGTTACAGTGTTTCTAAGGTAAACAGTCTAAGAAATGGAAGATCAGGGGTCTAAAGTGAAGAAGAAACCAGTATAAAATTTAGTCAAGCTGAGGGGAAAATTAAGGTCATCTAAGTCAGTGGAGAGAAAATAAAAATTGACTTTCTAAACTGAATTCAAATGATTAATACAAATTACATGGATAATCTTAACTAAAGAATCTGTGGTCAAACCATATATTTGTTCATTTTCATTTCCTTTCGAGTATCTGCTCATTTCTGCCAGCATTAGAGACCTGAAAATGGCAGTTTTGCTTGTCATAGGCATGCATATGATAATGGACAAACATTGATATTTCATAGATCACAATACAAACGTAAAGACTCCACTAAATT
This sequence comes from Mesoplodon densirostris, assembly GCF_025265405.1. Lineage (NCBI taxonomy): Eukaryota > Metazoa > Chordata > Mammalia > Artiodactyla > Ziphiidae > Mesoplodon > Mesoplodon densirostris. The sequence goes on from NC_082663.1 coordinate 86,819,139, forward strand.
CCTTTTGGCATGTTATTGTGCTTCCATTCAGTATAGCTTTGTAGATCAGGCCTACAGAATCCATTGAAAACACTTGTCATTCACCCCCTACTTTTTAAAACTCACCTTTCTGTTTTTTTGTACAAAACTGCATTATTGTGGCCCATGTTAATGTTTAGCATTACTGTGGGAAATATTTCAAATAAGAATCACCATAAAAGATTTTAAGGTATAGGTCAAGTTAGAAAACATTACCTACTCAAAATATTATTATAAAAAAATTCACTGTACACACACACATGCAGTTTTCTTTTGGGAGAAAAGCTAGGACATGTATCTCATTATAGGACATATATCTCATAAATGAGGTACAAACAAAAGAAACCAGATATTCTAAAAAAAGAAAAACATTAAGTCTTTAGGACTATATTAGTAAAATTGTGTTTTGAGAAGTCCTCTATGATTGGTGGAATAGTCACAAGAGTGAAAGTGAAGTTGTTTTTTCATAACTGCCCTAATATCAGCAGGGTGACTCTCATTGTTTCTCAAAATAAAATAATGAAGAAAGTGAGGTTTATTTATTGGTAAAGCTTGACTTATATGAGGTATCTTAAAATAGGCAAAAGTCATTGGAGAACATGTGTTTCCCATCCATATTTTGATAAGCTTTGTGGAATGCTTGTTTCCCAATCCCTCCCCGCAACCTTTAATGTCCCTCTGGGCACCACCTGGATGTTGGGGTGCTGAACTGAAAACCTCATTTTTGATAACTAGGAGCTTCTCTAGCTTAAGGCCTTGTAAAGCTACAAGTGGATTAATTGAAAATAACCAAACACATTTAAAACAATGAGAATTATATATAATTTACAAGCCAGGAGACTTAAATATATACACATTATATATGTGTATATTTACATGTATATAATATATACACACATATGTATATATATTTTTACATAATATATATTTATTTATATCAGAAACTACAAATATAGACCACTGGGGTTCCACTGTGAACCTTCCATTGTTCCACCTGTTTTTACTTTAAGAAAATTGTTTTTGTTTTGTTCTGTCTAAATTTCCCTCCTCCTGGCATAGGTTTAACTTAACATCTTCTGTGTTGCATGCTGCTTTGGGCCTGCTAACGTTTAATCTTGAGGTGACTTTCTGCTTTGCAGAGAAGTAGGTTCATGGTTGTAAAAGTTTCACACAAGTAAAGCAAAAAAAAAAGTCTATTGTTTGTATTTTTTAATTTCCTAGAAGTTATATAGATCCTCTGTGTCCAATATAGTCAACAATATCTGCTACAGAATCGTGCTATCTCTGGGTGTTATGTAGCACTGGGTAGCTTTTATTTTGTCTTCCTCCTCACTCCCCTCTTGCTGTAATTAGGAGGGAAATTGTGGGGGGAGTACATTTCAGAAGAAGTATGAGCCAAAGATGGTTCACCCATTAGGCAAAAGTCATAGCTGTCGTCTTACTTAATATGTTGTACCAGTAAGCATATTCCTTGGCCACAGCATTTTAGAGTTTTAATGTTGAAACACTTCGTGCCAGAAATTATATGGTAACAAATTCAAAATGTATTTAGTCATTAATATAATGCAATCTCTCTTTTCTTCTCTATGCTTTACTGACGTATGTTAGTAATCTCGCTCTTCTATCTAAAAACATATTGACCAATATCGATTCTGCATGGAATTCTGGCATCCAGTAGGTGATTTCTAGTAAGCATCTATGCATATATCCTTATTATAAAATAGTTAATAAATGTGCTTTTATATTTCTAGTTTAATGTATAGTTATTGTGTAATTAGAAAAAACTTTCCTAATTTAACCTATGTTTTTGCTTTGTTTTGTTTTATTTTTTTCCAACTAAACAAGTGACAATCAAATCAGAATAGATGACTTCTGTTAAGGTAATAAATTAAAAGGATCAATTACCTTAAGTCTATGATTACTATAAGAAATTTTTCTGAAAAGGTACTTAAAGATTTTTAAGACATTATTTCTCAAAATATAAACCATATATATATATACACATACATACATACATACATACATACATACATTTAAGAAGTAGAGGAGCTAAAAGAGGAAATAGTACTTCCATGATTGCAGTATTATAGGAAATTTGTTTACTTCTTCTAAAGTGTCATTCAGAAATCTGAATGCTTAGCTTTTGTAGAAGCTGTATATTCAGAAGTCCATGGAAGTGATTTGTCATTAATGTTATTTCAATATATCTTAACCTTTACTGAAATGTTATTTCCTTCAGTAGATATGGACAAATTGATATGATACAATTGTGTACATGTAGGTTATAAAGTTTTAACATTAAGGAAATTATAATGAAAGCTTGATTCCAGATTGATCCAACATGAAAATAATGTCTGAATAAGGCTAAGACTGTCAGGATAAAGGAGTTGAGGTTAATAGTATAAAAATCTAGGTCAAGTGATAACCTTTGGATAAATTCTCATTCATTCCTTTATTATATTTTATTTTATTTTTATAAGCAAGTGTTACTGAGCACTTACTGCGTACTAAGTACTGGGCTATATATATTACATATCGTAAATAATTGGGGCATAGGCCTTGATTTTAGTGGCTCACAATCTAATTTACAAAACAGATCAAGAATGCATATTCCACAGGGTTTTTTAAATTTTTAATGTTATATCTATATATATCTAGAGAGAAGGAAAAAAGGAGGGAAGGAAGGAAGGAAAAGAAGGAAAGAAGGAGAGAAGAAGGGAGGGAGCGAAGGAAGGGAGAATATATACAGAACCTTGAGCATAAATGGCACTTACATGGATGTGGTTATCTTCACCTTCTTTCCCACTTATTAATGGATACATCTGTAGCCTGAAGTTATCTTTCTAAGTGTAGAGCAAACTGGGCTTCGAACCTGAGATCTCTGAATTTTAATCAGTGACCAGAGCCCAAAATGTGCTGCTTGCAGCTGAAATACAACTGCTAGAAAAACGAAACTCAGACATGAGCTTACTGGGGCAAGTTATAGGACAGCAAATAGCTACAAGTGGCAACTGAATATAAGGGTTTGTTGATACGGAAAATACTATCATTTGCTCATATTTTATTATTAGTTCAGCATGTTTTCAGAGTTTCTTTATACTCTTAGAAATTTCCAACACATCTGTTTTGAAATTAGTGCAGAACACAATGAAAAACATTAAATATAACAGGTGACCTCTAATAAGAACAAACAAAACAGAACAAAAAAATAGCAACAATTTTAGAATTAAAAGTATGGAGGGCAAAACAGGCAAAAACATTTTGTAAAACTTTATGTAGGAGCACTCAATAGAAGTCATATCCACTCATCTCTCCAAAAATTCACAACATGAGACAAGGGACAAAGCCAGGGAGTCTATTCAGTGCTTCCTTGTCTCTATTGAAATAGCACTGTTGACACCTACTTCTTTTCTATTTCTCTGGTGACAGGATACAGAATTACTCTAGAAAGGAAAAGTGTAAAGGTAAGAGATCTCTTAAGTACTGATGGAGGTGAGTGGAGGCTGGTGATAACAGGAAGTATGGATGCCCACTAATCTCTGACAATTTCTTAGACTCATGGAAGTATGTTTAAATCAGAGCTTGAGCTCCCATGATAGGATTCCTTCTTCACAGGTCAGGGCACCATCAGGCCAAACTGAGTTCACAAAATAAATGTACCCAAACCTCTTAAGTTATTTTACCTTCATACCTCATCATGTTTTGTTTGACAATTAAAAGCAGAATAAAACTTTAAAAAGTATTAATAAAAATAGAAATATGTGTTCTCCCTTATATTTATTCACTGTTATTTTATCATTGAATTGTTACATAGAAGGGAACAGCATTAATATTTTTTAGCTCTTAGAAGAAGTAATAAGATGGCACCAACTACATAAAAACTATTTTATAGGTTAAGTTGTTCCCAGATTGTAGCTTATTCAGGTAAATTTATTCTTGAAGGTTTTTTTCCAAAAAATATCAAAAGTTTAGAAGATGAAAAGGAAAGAAAAGGAGTCAGAAAATTTCAATAGCTCAGTAATGGAATTATTCACAGCTAAATAGGCTGTTAGCATTTTTTTCCTCATTGACATATGCCAAATATAATACTAACAAAGAAATGAAGGACAAAATAATTCTGTGCCAGCCCCTGAATCATTTCCTACAATTCCCTACATTAAATTAAAAGTACTTAATATTGCTGGGAAATGGGATTCAGGAAAGCACATGTCAAATAGTGTAGAAAAATCCCAATGGAAACCTTTCCTACTACATGCACAGTCCAACTGGACAGGAGCAGCCATCTAATGGTCTATGTGCTTTATTCTGTGTAGTGGACAGAAATCTCATGAAAATAAGGTTGGTATGTCCTTCACCTTTTCATAGAAATGTTTTATTCTCTGTGTGTGTTTGATGTTTCACGCTTATTCCTTTTGTTGTGAGGAATTATTGATTTGTGACTATATTTATAGCATCTTTGTCTTGCTTGTTAACATTTCTTTCATGCATTCTCTTCTTCTAGTTTTGAAGGAATAAAGACAACCCCCTTGGGAGATTGTTATTTTGCCTTCTTTTTCACTGATGCATCTTTCAGTGGAACACTTTCCCCAGGAAGAGACAGTCAGATTTCATACTCTTAGATTTGAGGAAATAAGGTAGCTGTGAGTGCTGGTAGGACTAGATGTATTGGTATAATGGGAACTGCCCAAGCACTCTTGCAATACTTAACCATTTAATTAGCATCTGCAGAAAGTTTCACACAATAAAACATTTCAAAGACCAGTATGATCATTTCTTTATTAGTCAGTGAATCAAAGTCTTAATTTAAAAAAAACTTCCATCATGAAAGTAACAACAAATATTATGTCAGCTTTTTCCTCCTTATATGTGAGACACTTAGGTAAGTAAATTAATCAAATCACATTAGTATCTCCAATCTTATAACAAATCTTTCATTATCAGTATTCTGTGCAATTTTAGAGTTAAGTGAGATAAGACTGTACCTGCACCATAATTCATATGCCATTATTTGAGGACAATAAAATAGTTTTATAGAAAAGAAATGATCAGTAAAACTAGCCATTTGGTATTACTATTCAACTCAGAGTATGTGAGTAGTTTCTTCAGAAATAGTCCCATATATGTCTATGCTTTAAATTTATTTGATTTATTTGATGACTTTGCCTTTTCAATATTTTGAATTCTAATTAAAATTGTACATTCATTGTATGAATGATATGATTAATGCAAAAATTTAAGTTGATGAATTGAAGTTAATCATATTTTCAATGTTGCTAAAATAAACATCCACATATTTTGTGTTATAACAAAATTACAAGTTTTTAAAAAATATTGTTAAACCTGTAAAAAGGGCAAAAAATTGCTATTAATTTTTACATGTGAATTCCAGGACTTCGTCAAAAAGGTAGTCCAATAAAAACACTTGCTTTTTTCTTCCTATTTTTTATATTGTTAGCTAGATTTTATTTAGAAGTACATGAGGACTCAGTATGACTGTTAGTATGAAATCCGTGATACATATGTATTATGTATTTAACATGTAACTTGGTTGCTTTAATTCAATGTAATCAATTATTGCTATGGCCACTTAGCCATTATTTTGTCTTTTCATTGGCTTTCTGTGAGGCCAACCCAGGTATTAAGACATGCAATATCATGGGAAGTATGATGTGCATGCAATTGAAAATCCATGAGTTATGGAATAAAAAACTCAGTGTACAAGTATTGGTTTTGCCTTTTATAAGAATTATTGAAATCTTCCTTTTCTCCGAGTCACGTATCAATTTAAGGCAATTTTTAAAAGTTTAAAACATTTAGCCAAAATAAGAATAGTAGTGGATTGTAGAGTGGAAAAGGATGGGCTTTGAAGTGAAGTCCTGAGTTTGAATCTGACTTTGCCATTTCTTTAGTGGACGATATTGGCCTGGGTTAGTTGTATTGCTGATTCTTGATTTTCTCATTTGGAAATAGGAGAAATGGTATCTATTAGAAGGATTTTGTAGTAATGATGAGAAATAATATCTACAAAAACATAGTCAATAGTCAGAATATGATACATGGTCATTGAATATTATAAAAATTTAATGTAATAGGATAGTGTTTTTCATGTATTTCCTCTCCATAATGGAAACTAAAGGAAAAGGAAAGGGACCTAATATATACGGACCACTTACTAAACTCCAGCCAGTGCACAAAAGTTAGCACTTTGCTCCCTAATTCAAAGCACCCAGGGTACCTTAGACAGTTGAAATTAAACACCACAGCTTCTCCCTGACCCCCAACAACATGTGCAGCATAAGTGAGTGAGTTCATGGTATTAACACATAAGCCAGGAATCCCATGTCTTCCCCAGATACAAGGTTTCCCAGAACTTCAATTCATGCCATGATAAGACAGAGAAGAGCAGTGTTTTCCCTGGCAAGCGTAGGTCTGTCTTCTTCCTTCTACTCTTTCTAGACTCATACAGATTACTGGTCAGGAAAAGTTCTGTGTGTATGGAAACTTATCCTCTATTTCAATGTAGGTAGAAGATATTGATAAAAGAGGTAATAAAATAGCAGTGTGGCCTTGTGGAAAGCAGTGAATCTAGACTATAACCTACTCCTCATCTTAACAGACAGAAAACTAAAAAAATAATACATGTAGCATTAATTAAATTCACTATTGTTGCATTCCTAACACTTTTCCATAAGGACTTTGTATGCATTGATGCACAAAATCATCACAGGTTGCCAGATATAGCAAATAAAAATAGTGAATGTCCAATTAAATCTGAATTTTAGGCAAACATTTTTTTCATTATATGTATGTCTCATGCAATATTTGGGACATACTTATACTAAAAAAAATATTGTCTATCTGAATTCAAAGGTAATTTGGTATCCTATATTTTATCTGGCAACCCTAAAATTGCTTTAATAATTGTATTAATGATCCCCACTTGTATTAATGATCCCCACTATAAAGAAAAGAAATTGACATTGAGTCACTTGCTCATTGCTGTACAGATATTCAGTTTGGAATAAAATCAAAATAGTCTGAGAGTCTGGGTTCACAGTTCATGCTCCCAAGCATTTTATTATACTTTTTACCTCAATGTTTACTCCTATGAGTTGAAAGACTGCTCGTGTGATCAACATGGTCCCACTCAACTCTAATCATCCATGATTCAATCCTATTTATCAAAATAAAAAACAGCTTATCCTTTAAATATTTATTCCACCTCATTGCTCCAAAATGAATGCCTTTATTTACACAGCATCAGCACTAATGTAAATAACTTCCCCATTTTTCTTGAGAAACTTTCCAGAGATCAATGTGCCATAAATAGCCAGTTATTTACTGTATCAGAAAATTGGCTTCTGTAATGCATCCTATGGATCTTACAGCTTATTTCCAAAGTTTTACCTGCTGATTACTAGTTATTTACTTGTAAAAATGGTAGTAAAATATACATGGATTTAAAGTAGAAGAAAATAGCCCCTTCAAATAACATCATGGTTTATTTTGTAAAACAGATCCAGGCCATGACAGACAGAGCAGCTGTATACATGCTCAGAGACAAAAAGGATCTTCCAGTCATATAAAATGTAGTTTTAAATAGTTGTAGATTTTGGGGAGAGGGCTTATAAGGGGTTCCATTTTGTCTGGGCTCAGTAAAATATTTTGAACTTATTTTGTCTAACATCATCTCAGATCCAAGTGACACATTTCACACCATTAGTTGTCTGATATGGGACCAAGAACCTATTTTTTAAAAATTTTTATTGGAGTATAGTTGATGTACAGTGTTGTGTTTCTGCTGTACAGCAAAATGAATCAGTTATACACATACATCTATCCACTTTTTTTTAGATTCTTTTCCCGTATACATCATTACAGAATATTGAATAGAGTTCCCTGTGCTATACAGTAGGTTCTTTTATGTATGTATGTATGTATGTATGTATGTATGTATTTTTGGCTGCATTGGGTCTTTGCTGCTGTGTGCGGGCTTCTAATTGTGGTGGCTTCTCTTGCTGCGGAATTCTGGCTCTACATGTGCGGGCTGCAGTAGTTGTGGCCCACGGGCTCCAGAGCGCAGGCTCAGTAGTTGTGGCTCATGGGCTCCATTGCTTCGTGGCATGTGGGATCTTCCTGGACCAGGGCTTGAACCTGTGTCCCCTGCATTGGCAGGTGGACTCTCAACCACTGAGCCACCAGGGAAGCCCAATAGGTTCTTATTGTTATCCATTTTATATATGGTAGTGTGTATATGTCAATCCCAATCTCCCAATTTATTCCTCCCCCCAGCCCTTTCTCCCCGGTAGCCATAAGTTTGTTTTTTACATCTGCAACTCTATTTCTGTTTTGTAAATAAGTTCATTTGTACCTTTTTTTTTAGATTTCACATATAAGTGATACCAGATTCTAATTTTAACCAGAATGGAGGCAGGGTAGGGAATGCCCTACTGTTTCACATCTTCATTATCCTACTGGACTAGTCCTTATATTTTTCTTTTTCCCACAGTATTTTTTCATGTACGTATGAGACACATTGTGTCAGATCCCAAATAATAGATGTTGATTTGATAAAATACACTGCTAGTTGTGTGCAACACCTAGTTAACACTAATCTTTTCTCATACATAAGAAAGCATATCTGAGAGCATGAGTGAGTGAGAAGGATTTAAAGGGATAGCCTTACACCTCACTAATTTATTTTGTAAAGGAAAACATTTGCTAACTCATCGTAAGCATTAAAACATTGTAATGTAATGATACAATTATTATAACACCTAGGATGTGAGTCACTATGTATAATGTAGGGAGCTATGCATATGATTATGAATATTCTTCTGCTTAAAATCCTTCAAAGACTTTCCTCTAAAGTCATCATAATTTATTGGACACACAAAGCCCTTTATACTGAGTCCATGACTTATCTCCCCCATCTCTCCTCTTTCACTTTCCCTCATGCTTCCACTTGCCATGTCTGGAACGTGTAATTTAACTTTTGGTATCTTTGCTTGTGTTTCTCATCTGCAAGGATCACCCTTTTCCTATATTTTATGCATATTAAACTGTCAAAGCTCAACCCAAATGTTACCTTACCCATGATATCATATACATACACAGAAAAAAAATTGTTTTTTCTTGGTGCTCAAATAACATTTGTTACCTCTTAATTAGAACTCTTCTTCGATAATAGTATTTGTTGATAAATTTTTTTGATATTACATAATGAAATCTTTTGGGATGGGGCTAACATGTATTTCCCATTATACCCCCAACATGATGTCTGTGATTTAGAAGGAATAGAGTAAATGTTTGTTAAATGAATAACTAAATGGAAAACAACTATATACTAATCTTAGACTCTATCACAAATACACACCACTTATAAAGAGGGAAATTCACCAAATACCTAATTATTACTTAACAGTTGATAGGGCCAGAAAATTTTTTTGAGGACCAAGAAAATAGTTAATGATGTGATTTGGAGTCAAATATAATGGAAAGTATTACGGTTTTATTAAAAAAATAAAAAGCATGATCTTGAAATAGGCAAAACTAAATTTTCATCAGAAATTCTCTACTTTTAGTTGTGACGTCAATGGGTAATGATTTAATTTCTCCGAGATTCATTGTTATCATCTGTAAAGTGTGAATAATAATAATAAAGACGGAGGAGGAAGTGGAGGAGGAGGAAAAATAATGAGTTCAATCTCTGATACATAGTAGATGAGCATTAAATATGAATTTACTTCTTCTTTCCTGGGGTCTTCTGAGCTAAACCTTTGAACTAACTATGATGATGGAACATGCCAAGTTAAAGCTGACTAGAAATAGGGAACTTAAAGATAAATATAGAATATGCAGGCATTGAGTTATTTAATTATGAAGAGATTGGATGAAATTTTCAAAATTTGATTTAGACCATTTTACAGGGTTACCTTTTAAGTTCTTTTGAATATTCTTGTTTCCCAAATTCAATTTTATAATAATCTAGTTTCAGGTGTGAAAAGACTACTAAAATTTTCTTGACATGTTTGCAATATTTTTTTGTTATCACACCTAGTATCTTTATTTCAGTAACTCCACATGGAAGCCAGTCTCTTTATAGTTTCTTCTTTTGGAAACTATGTCAGCCCCCTCTGCATCTCTCTATCACATTTATCTTAAACTTTCTGGTGTGTTATGTAGGACAGTACTAGCACCTTCTGCTTGAAGTAGGTAAAAATGACAAGATGAAAAGCTGACTATGAAAAAAGAACCTGACTCATTTGCAAAATAGTGCAACATTTTAATTTTTTTATTTTTTATTAGTTTCTGCTTTATAACAAAGTGAATCAGTCATACATATATATCTGTTCCCCCATCCCTTCCCTCTTGCGTCTCCCTCCCTCCCACCCTCCCTATCCCACTCCTCCAGGCAGTCACAAAGCACCAAGCTGATCTCCCTGTGCTATGCGGCTGCTTCCCACTATCTATCTACCTTACGTTTGGTAGTGTATATATGTCCATGCCTCTCTTTCGCTTTGTCACAGCTTACCCTTCCCCCTCCCCATATCCTCAAGTCCATTCTCTAGTAGGTCTGTGTCTTTATTCCTGTTTTACCCCTAGGTTCTTCATGACATTTTTTTTTTCGTAAGTTCCATATATATGTGTTAGCATACGGTATTTGTCTTTCTCTTTCTGAGTTACTTCGCTCTGTATGACAGACTCTAGGTCTATCCACCTCATTACAAATAGCTCAGTTTCGTTTCTTTTTATGGCTGAGTAATATTCCATTGTATATATGTGCCACATCTTCTTTATCCATTCATCCGATGATGGACACAGGTTGTTTCCAGCTCCGGACTATTGTGAATAGAGCTGCAATGAACTTTGGTACATGTCTCTTTTTGAATTATGGTTTTCTCAGGGTATATGCCTAGTAGTGGGATTGCTGGGTCATATGGTAGTTCTATTTGTAGTTTTTTAAGGAACCTCCATACTGTTCTCCATAGTGGCTGTACCAATTCATATTCCCACCAGCAGTGCAAGAGTGTTCCCTTTTCTCCACACCCTCTCCGGCATTTATCATTTCTAGATTTCTTGATGATGGCCATTCTGACTGGTGGGAGATGATATCTCATTGTAGTTTTGATTTGCATTTCTCTAATGAGTAAAGATGTTGAGCATTCTTTCATATGTTTGTTGGAAATCTGTATATCTTCTTTGGAGAAATGCCTATTTAAGTCTTCTGCCCATTTTTGGATTGGGTTGTTTGTTTTTTTGCTCTTGAGCTGCATGAGCTGCTTATAAATTTTGGAGATTAATCCTTTGTCAGTTGCTTCATTTGCAAATATTTTCTCCCATTCTGAGGGTTGTTTTTTGGTCTTGTTTATGGTTTCCTTTGCTGTGCAAAAGCTTTGAAGTTTCATTAGGTCCCATTTGTTTATCTTTGTTTTCATTTCCATTTCTCTAGGAGGTGGGTCCAAAAGGATCTTGCTGTGATTTATGTCATAGAGTGTTCTGCCTATGTTTTCCTCTAAGAGTTTGATAGTTTCTGACCTTACATTTAGGACTTTAATCCATTTTGAGCTTATTTTTGTGTATGGTGTTAGGGAGTGATCTAATCTCATACTTTTACATGTCCTTGTCCAGTTTTCCCAGCACCACTTATTGAAGAGGCTGTCCTTTCTCCACTGTATATTCTTGCCTCATTTATCAAAGATAAGGTGACCATACATGCGTGGGTTTATCTCTGGGCTTTCTATCCTGTTCCATTGATCTATCTTTCTGTTTTTGTGCCAGTACCACACTGTCTTGATTACTGTAGCTTTGTAGTATAGTCTGAAGTCAGGGAGCCTGATTCCTCCAGCTCCGTTTTTCGTTCTCAAGATTGCTTTGGCTATTCGGGGTCTTTTGTGTTTCCAAACAAATTTTGAAATTTTTTGTTCAAGTTCTGTGAAAAATGCCAGTGGTAGTTTGATAGGGATTGCATTGAATCTGTAGATTGCTTTTGGGAGTATAGTCATTTTCACAATATTGATTCTTCCAATCCAGGAACATGGTATATCTCTCCATCTGTTTGTATCATCTTTAATTTCTTTCATCAGTGTCTTATAATTTTCTGCATACAGGTCTTTCGTCTCCTTAGGTAGGTTTATTCCTAGATATTTTATTCTTTTTTTTTTTTTTGCAATGGTAAATGGGAATGTTTTCTTGATTTCACTTTCAGATTTTTCATCATTAGTGTACTGGAATGCCAGAGATTTCTGTGCATTAATTTTGTATCCTGCTACTTTACCAAATTCATTGATTAGCTGTAGTAGTTTTCTGGTAGCATCTTTAGGATTCTCTATGTATAGTATCATGTCATCTGCAAACAGTGACAGCTTTACTTCTTCTTTTCCAATTTGGATTCCTTTTATTTCCTTTTCTTCTCTGATTGCTGTGGCTAAAACTTCCAAAACTATGTTGAATAAAAGTGGTGAGAGTGGGCAACCTTGTCTTGTTCCTGATCTTAGTGGAAATGGTTTCAGTTTTTCACCATTGAGGACGATGTTGGCTGTGGGTTTGTCATATATGGCCTTTATTATGTTGAGGAAAGTTCCCTCTATGCCTACTTTCTGCAGGGTTTTTATCATACATGGGTGTTGAATGTTGTCAAAAGCTTTCTCTGCATCTATTGAGATGATCATATGGTTTTTCTTCTTCAATTTGTTAATATGGTGTATCACATTGATTGATTTGCGTATATTGAAGAATCCTTGCATTCCTGGAATAAACCCGACTTGATCATGGTGTATGGTCCTTTTAATGTGCTGTTGGATTCTGTTTGCTAGTATTTTGTTGAGGATTTTTGCATCTATGTTCATCAGTGATATTGGCCTGTAGTTTTCTTTCTTTGTGACATCCTTGCCTGGTTTTGGTATCAAGGTGATGGTGGCCTCGTAGAATGAGTTTGGGAGTGTTCCTCCCTCTGCTATATTTTGGAAGAGTTTGAGAAGGATAGGTGTTAGCTCTTCTCTAAATGCTTGATAGAATTCGCCTGTGAGCCATCTGGTCCTGGGCTCTTGTTTGTTGGAAGATTGTTAATCACAGTTTCAATTTCAGTGCTTGTGATTGGTCTATTCATATTTTCTATTTCTTCCTGATTCAGTCTTGGCAGGTTGTGCATTTCTAAGAATGTGTCCATTTCTTCCAGGTTGTCCATTTTATTGGCATAGAGTTGCTTGTAGTAATCTCTCATGATCTTTTGTATTTCTGCAGTGTCACTTGTTACTTCTCCTTTTTCTTTCTAATTCTATTGATTTGAGTCTTCTCCCTTTTTTTCTTGATGAGTCTGGCTAATGGTTTATCAATTTTGTTTATCTTCTCAAAGAACCAGCTTTTAGTTTTATTGATCTTTGCTATCGTTTCCTTCATTTCTTTTTCATTTACTTCTGATCTGATCTTTATGATTTCTTTCCTTCTACTAACTTTGGGGTTTTTTTGTTCTTCTTTCTCTAATTGCGTTAGGTGCAGGGTCAGGTTGTTTACTCAAGCTGTTTCCTGTTTCTTAAGGTGGGATTGTATTGCTATAAACTTCCCCCTTAGAACTGCTTTTGCTGCGTCCCATAGGTTTTGGGTCGTCGTGTCTCCATTGTCATTTGTTTCTAGGTATTTTTTAATTTCCTCTTTGATGTCTTCAGTGATCACTTCATTATTGAGTAGTGTATTGTTTAACCTCCATGTGTTTGTAGTTTTTACAGATCTTTTCCTGTAATTGATGTCTAGTCTCATAGCATTGTGGTCGGAAAAGGTACTTGATACAATTTCAATTTTCTTAAATTTACCAAGGCTTGATTTGTGACCCAAGATATGATCTATCCTGGAAAATGTTCCATGAGCACTTGAGAAAAATGTGTATTCTGTTGTTTTTGGATGGAATGTCCTCTAAATATAAATTAAGTCCATCTTGTTTCATGTATCATTTCAAGCTTGTGTTTCCTTATTTATTTTCATTTTGGATGATCTGTCCATTGGTGAAAGTGGGGTGTTAAAGTCCCCTACTATTAATGTGTTACTGTCGATTTCCCCTTTTATGGCTGTTAGTATTTGCCTTATGTATTGAGGTGCTCCTATGTTGGGTGCATAAATATTTACAATTGTTATATCTTCTTCTTGGATTGTTCCCTTTATCATTATGTAGTGTCCTTCTTTGTCTCTTTTAATAGTCTTTATTTTAAAGTCTATTTTGTCTGATATAAGAATTGCTACTCCAGCTTTCTTTTGATTTCCATTTGCATGGAATATCTTTTTCCATCCCCTTACTTTCAATCTGTATGTGTCTCTAGGTCTGAAGTGGGTCTCTTGTAGACAGCATATATATGGGTCTTGTTTTTGTATCCATTCAGCCAATCTGTGTCTTTTGGTGGGAGCATTTAGTCCATTTACATTTAAGGTAATTATTGATATGTATGTTCCTATTCCCATTTCCTTAATTGTTTTGGGTTCGTTATTGTAGGTCTTTTCCTTCTGTTGTGTTTCTTGCCTAGAGAAGTTCCTTTAGCATTTGTTGTAAAGCTGGTTTGGTGGTGCCGAACTGTCTCAGCTTTTGCTTGTCTGTAAAGGTTTTAATTTCTCCATGAAATCTGAATGAGATCCTTGCTGGGTAGAGTAATCTTGGTTGCAGGTTTTTCTCCTTCATCACTTTAATTATGTCCTGCCATTCCCTTCTGGCTTGTAGAGTTTCTGCTGAGAGATCAGCTGTTAACCTGATGGGGATTCCCTTGTGTGTTATTTGTTGTTTTTCCCTTGCTGCTTTAATATGATTTCTTTGTGTTTAATTTTTGACAGTTTGATTAATATGTGTCTTGGTGTATTTCTCCTTGGATTTATTCTGTATGGGACTCTCTGTGCCTCCTGGACTTGATTAACTATTTCCTTTCCCATATTAGGGAAGTTTTCAACTATAATCTCTTCAAATATTTTCTCAGTCCCTTTCTTTTTCTCTTCTTCTTCTGGAACCCCTATAATTCGAATGTTGGTGCGTTTAATGTTGTCCCAGAGGTCTCTGAGACTGTCCTCTGTTCTTTTCATTCTTTTTTCTTTATTGTGCTCTGCAGCAGTTATTTCCACTATTTTATCTTCCACCTCACTTATCCGTTCTTCTGCCTCAGTTATTCTGCTATTGATCCCATCTAGAGTATTTTTCATTTCATTTATTGTGTTTTTAAATCGATGCTTGATTCATCTTTAGTTCTTCTAGGTCCTTGTTAACTGTTTCTTGCATTTTGTCTAATCTATTTCCAAGATTTTGGATGTTGGAAATAGAATCTTGGATCATCTTTACTATCATTTTTCTGAATTCTTTTTCAGGTAGACTGTCTATTTCCTCTTCATTTGTTAGGTCTGGTGGGTTTTTATCATGCTCCTTCTCCTGCTGTGTGTTTTTCTGTCTTCTCATTTTGCTTATGTTACTGTGCTTGGGGTCTCCTTTTTGCAGGCTGCAGGTTCGTAGTTCCCGTTGTTTTTGGTGTCTGTCCCCAGTGGCTAAGGTTGTTTCAGTAGGTTGTGTAGGCTTCCTGGTGGAGGGGACTAGTGCCTGTGTTCTGGTGGATGAGGCTCGATCTTGTCTTTCTGGTGGACAGGTCCACGTCTGGTGGTGTATTTTTGGGGTGTCTGTGGACTTTTTATGATTTGAGGCAGCCTCTCTGCTAATGGGTGGCGTTGTGTTCCTGTCTTGCTAGTTGTTTGTCATAGGGTGTCCAGCACTGTAGCTTGCTGGTCGTTGAGTGAAGCTGGGTGCTGGTGTTGAGATGGAGGTCTCTGGAAGATTTTCGCCATTTGATATCATGTGGAGCTGGGAGGTCTCTTGTGGACCCGTGTCCTGAAGTTGGCTCTCCCACCTCAGAGGCAAAGCACTGACTCCTGGCTCCTCACTTTGGGATGATTTGTTGTCCATTCATGTATTCCACAGGTGCAGGCTACATCAAGTTGATTGTGGAGCTTTAATCCGCTGCTTCTGAGGCTGCTGGGAGAGATTTCCCTTTCTCTTCTTTGTTCTCACAGCTCCCGGGTCTCAGCTTTGGATTTGGCCCCACCTCTCTGTGTAAGTCGCCGGAGGGCATCTGTTCTTCGCTCAGACAGGACAGGGTTAAAGGAGCAGCCGCTTCGGGGACTCTGGCTCACTCAGGCCGGGGGGCAGGGAGGGGCACAGAGTGCGGGTGGAGCCTGCAGCGGCAGAGGCCTGCGAGATGTTGCACTAGCCCGAGGCGTGCCCTGCATTCTCCCAGGGAAGCCGTCCCTGGATACCGGGACCCCAGCAGTGACGGGCTGCACAGGCTCCCCGGAAGCGGGGCGTGGACAGTGACCTGTGCTCGCACACAGGCCTCACGGCGGCGGCGGCAGCTCCAGCATCCCACGCCTGTCTCTGGGGTCCACGCTTTCAGCCACGGCTCACGCCCGTCTGTGGAGCTCCTCCAAGCAGCGCTCTTAATCCCCTCTCCTCGAGCACCAGGAAACAAAGAGGGAAGAAAAAGTCTCTTGCCTCTTCGGCAGGTCCAAACTTTTTCCCGGACTCCGTCCCAGCTAGCTGTGGCACATTAGCCCCTTCAGGCTGTGTTCACGCTGCCAACCCCAGTCCTCTCCCTGCACTCCGACCAAAGCCCGAGCCTCAGCTCCCAGCGCCGCCCGCCCCAGCAGGTGAGCAGACAAGCCTCTCGGGCTGGTGAGTGCCGGTTGGCACCGATCCTCTGTGCGGGAATCTCTCCGCTTTGCCCTACCCAGGTATGTGGGGAGTTTCTTGCCTTTTGGGAGGTCTGAGGTCCTGTGCCAGCGTACAGTAGGTGTTCTGTACGAGTTGTTCCACTTGTAGCTGTATTTCTGGTGTATCTGTGGGGAGGAAGGTGATCTCCGCGTCTTACTCTTCCACCATCTTCCTCAGAAGTCCCCAGTGCAACATTTTTAGCTGCCTCTAAAATAAACATTTTGAAACAAAGCATACCTTTTGCCTATTTTTATTTCCTTTGAGTATGTAGCTCTCTGAATAGAGCTCATAATAAAATGAACACTTTTGGTAGTTAATTGACTACCTACTTTATTGACTTTTCTACTTGATAGAGGAATTGTCTACATAGGAAAGCTACCTTTTCATTAAGGGATTAGGATTTGGGTTAACTATTAAGAAATTATGATTCTTAAGGATTAAAAGATAAAAGTTAAAAGATTATTATCTAAGTATGATTAACAATTTAAATATGTTATACTCAGCTTTACTACAGTGATGTAAATATTCAGGCAAATACTATTCATCTTATCAGGAAACTGCCTTAGTGGTTTAGGATAAACAGGTATATCTTAACTTATAGGAGTTAAGAAACCCAAGCTGTTCTCTTGTTTTTTTTTTTTTTTTTTTTTTTTTTGTGGTACGCGGGCCTCTCACCGTTGTGGCCTCTCCCGTTGCGGAGCACAGGCTCCGGACGCGCAGGCTCAGCGGCCATGGCTCACAGGCCCAGCCACTCCGCAGCATGTGGGATCTTCCCGGACCCGAACCTGTGTCCCCTGCATCGGCAGGTGGACTCTCAACCACTGCGCCACCAGGGAAGCCCCCAAGCTGTTCTCTTGATGGTAATCAGAGATGCTGTTCCATATGTATCTCCGTTTACCTTCACCAGGCTCTAACCTTGAATTTTCTAGACTTTCCTAGAATATGGTCTTTTATAGACAATGTCAATAATACTATAGTATCCAATATCTTTGGAAGTTTATTTTTAATGCTCCATGCAATTATATTCCAGGGGAGGAATCTCAGGAGCATCTATAGGAAGAAACTATAAAACTTACTGTGGGGCTTAACATAAACTGAAACCTCTACTGTAGGACAATTTGACAGAGACCCATTTCTTCCCTGGTCTTCACTGCTAAATGCAACTAAAATCCTTGGAAATAGTGAGAAAGACACCAAAAGGAGATCCTGAAAGGTGTTAGGAAGAAAACAAACTGGTATGGGGTCCCAGGATTAGAGGAACACAGCACCAAGATATTTTACATCCTCCTATTAAAAGACAAAGGTGACCAAGACTGCGTGTCTCCCAAACTCAAACTAGGAACAGAAAGCATTCCAGGTAGGCCCCTTCCTCTCCCGTATGAACGGGAACCGTGCCTTAAACACCAGGTTCGACCTGGCAGAACTAGCATGGGAGATTGATCTGGAGGTCCACTAGCAATACGGACTCTCTTTCCTTGCTGGTGCCTGTCCTGAGATTCCTTTACCTTGTCTAGAGACACCAGGGAAGCTGATGGGGAGGAGATAAGATGGGGTTGGCATACTCATAGGGAGATCACATCACAACACAACAAGTAGTCCAGGGACCACTTTCCATCTCCAAGTGACAGAGATGATTCTACCACAATAAGCATACAGCCAGGCAACTTTCTTCATCTTAGTGGGCCAGAGACTCCCATCCTCCACCAAGATATATCAGATGGCCAGAACTGGGGAAACTCTTTCTCCTTCCTAAGGCAGTACCAGCATGGAACAGTGGGAACACCAGCACTACCACATAAACCAAGCAGACCAAAATAACAGTGTGAAGTCTCTGAAAACTGAGTTGTCATTAGAACCACAACCAACCCACACAAGTAGGTCTGGACATGTATGCTAAATCTAAGCATCTCTGAGTTCCGATGGTAGGCTCAGTCCATCCAATCCAGCGTGCACTGCATTTAGCTATTCCCTAGACTTTGAAAAGCCTGTGGATGTTTTAGATCAAAGAACTGGGTAGGAGATCAACAGAAAACTGGCTACTGAAAACACATGCTGTATCTATGGGGAAAATGAAGGGAATGCTGATGAAAGAGATACTAAGTATTCAAACTGTCCATCCACCTAGAAATTGAAGCAAATACCACTTTGGAGTTTGGGCCAATCATGCAATCAGTTTTGTGTGTCAGGGAAACAGCTTTTGAAAAGGAGGGATTTTCCAGTATTGGATCTTATCAAAGGAACCAATGGTGGGTCTAGTGACAAATTCAATGAAGTTAGATAATTGCATTTATAAAGTAATCCTAATGTACATCACCCTTGAGAAACTTATTTTCTTTGAATATCAGTCTGATCAATTTTTTTTTTTTTCTTTTTTTTTTTGCGATATGTGGGCCTCTCACTGTTGTGGCCTCTCCCGTTGCGGAGCACAGGCTCCGGATGCGCAGGCCCAGCGGCCATGGCTCACGGGCCCAGCCGCTCCGCGGCATATGGGATCCTCCCAGACCGGGGCACGAACCCGTATCCCCTGCATCGGCAGGCGGACTCTTAACCACTGCGCCACCAAGGAGGCCCCAGTCTGATCAATTTTGAGGAGACAAATGAATAGCCAATGAACACTAAGTTTGTTTTTTTTTTAATCAGAGTATAATTACTTTACGATGTTGTGTTAGTTTCTGCCATACAACGAAGTGAAGCAGCTACATGTATACATATATCCCCTCCCTCTTGAGCCTCCCTCCCACCCCCCCAATCTCACCCCTCTAGGTCATCACAAAGCACTGAGCTGATCTCCCTGTGCTATGCAGCAGCTTCCCACTATCTATTTTACACATGGTGGTATATATATGTCAGTGCTACTCTCTCAACCCATCCTATCCTCCCCTTCCCACCCCTGTGTCCACAAGTCTGTTCTGTATGTCTGAGTCTCTGTTCCTGCCCTGCAAATAGGTTCATCAGTACCATGTTTCTAGATTCCAATATATGCATTAATATACGGTATTTGTTTTCAGAGAACACGAACTTTAATCGTCATGTTGAGTCCTCAGGATGGGTCCAGTGTCAGCAGAAACCATAAAACTCTTTTCTTCTCAACTTCTGTCAGTGAATAAGCATCGCACCAGATACCAGATGTGTGTTCTGTCATATTGAGACAATCACCCAGCAAGATTGCAGTAAACATAGGCAACACTGTTGAGGAAAAACTGATTGGACAACTTTTCCTTCTTAATATAAAAGATAGTTGAGCAGATATACTTTAAGGGGATCTTTATAACCCTGCTGAAAAGAGAAGGAAATCAGACTAAATGTATGTCTATTAAGGCCAATGTAAACAAAAAGTAGATGCCTGACTAAAGGTTCTCTTCTCTGGGTATTTACGCAGAGCACCATCTCAGTTCTCACCCGGCAAATAGGACTTGATGCTTAGAAGTTCCCTCTAAATGTGTTCCATTCACCTAGTTCCTTCCTGTCTCTCCCTCTCTTGCTAGTTAGTTTACCAGTTACTCTGACCAGAGGACTGCTAGAAGTTCTTTCGGATTCCTTGAAGAAATATACTCTACCTATATACGAATATGTTTCTATCGGTCACATTTTGTGTTTTTTACACAACTGGTGCTATATTAAATTCACTTTTCCCCTTATTTCAATTTAATGAAATATCTTCAATTTTGTCCTATTCAGTGCATACAGAGCTGTCTCTTCCGCCCCCCATGGCCCCCCCACCCCTGCCATGGCCACATGATAGTATTCTCTTTTATGAATTACCATAATGTATTCAGCTTTACTAAATGACATTTAGGGTTTTCTAATCTTTTGCTATTATAAAAATGCTGGAACGAATGTTCTTAAGCTTACTTCTTCGTGAATGTGTAATTGCATCTGCAGTATATATTCTAATAAGTACATTTTCTGAGTCAAAGAATATGTCCATGAAATGGTTATAGGTAATGTAGAGAGTGCTTTACAAAGATGTAGAGTCAGTTACACTATGTCAGCATGTATGAGAGTATTGCTTGCTTCCTTGTTTTGAAATATTCAAAACGTTCATCTATAATCCCATTTATCCTGATCTATCCCCTTTGGGATTCAACACAATTACTGATTTTAAAAAAATGGAATAGGTCAGGAAAGTGTTCCATCTACTCCCCCATCAACAAAATGTTCAATATAGGATTTTGACAGGCATTGTAACAATAGTATTTTCATTGGTATCAGTTTCCTGCTAAAATATAAGTGCCTGGACATCATGGACATGCCAGTAGAGTTATCCCATCCCCCCCCAAAAAAATGGATTGATTTCTTCTCAGTGACCTGCTCCTGACTCCAATGATCTCTATTTTCCTTGCCAGAGACATAGTGGGTTAGATGTGTTTCTCATTTTTGGACACTTGCATGGCCAGAAGCAGCTCCATAAAATAACACAGAACAGAGGTTTTTATTCCTCATTACCAAAGCATGCTTTTATGTAGAAATAAGCAAAGCATATTCTGATTTGTATGCATCACATTTTTAGTCTACAGTTACTCCCGTTCATCCTTTGATAAAGACTTGTATCAAAGGAAATTGTCTGTATAGAGTACAAAAAATCACTTGTAGTCACCAAATTAGTATTTACCACACCATGCCCAAAGAAATCAATCTATTGCCAGGTCAGTAACTCACTGTTCAATAGCATTTTCTAGTACTTGGTCAATTTGGAGATTTCTGTCAAAGGAATATTAGAATCAATTGTTTATAGAAGGACTAACTTGAAAACCCAAAAGGCAAACTTAAAAGTTATATATAAAAACAAAGAGTTTATGTTTGTTTGAAAAACTTTGTTTCACCCACACACACACACGTGCGTGTGTTTGTGAGTGTGTGCCTGTTGTATAAGGAGAAGCCTGTACAGATTAGCACATTCTGTGGCATCTATCAGTATAAAGGGATAACATTTGCTTTCTAAATTTTCAAATGTAAATGAAGTGTAATTATTTCAAAGAGCTTTAAATTTTTTTTCTTTGAGCAACTTTTTTTTCTTTTCATAAGAGTCTTATTTTTGTAAGGAAAAAAAAGTCCTAAGTAGCATAAATCTTGGATGGTGTTGCAGCCCTAAATAGATAATTCAGAGTGCTGTAATTATTTTTTTTAATTTTTATTTTATATTGGAGCATAGTTGATTACTAAGTTGTGTTAGTTTCACATGTACAGCCGAGTGATTAAGTTATACATATACATGTATCTGTTCTCTTTCAAATTCTTTGCCCATTTAGGTCATTACAGAGTATTGACCAGAATTCCCTGTGCTATACAGTAGGTCCTTGTTGGTTATCTATTTTAAATATAGCAGTGTGTACATGTCAATCCCAAACTCCCAATCTATCCCTCCTTCCCCCCGGTAACCATAAGTTTGTTCTCTAAGTCTGTGAGTCTGTTTCTGTTTTGTAAATAAGTTTGTTTGTATCATTTTTTTAGGTTCCACATATAAACAATATCATATGATATTTGTCTTTCTCTGTCGGACTTACTTCACTTAGTATGATAATCTCCAGGTCCATCCATGTTGCTGCAAATGGCATTATTTCATTTTTTTAATGGCCAAATAATATTCCATTGTATATATGTACCACATCTTCTTATCCATTCATCAGTCGATGGACATTTAAGTTGTTTCCATGTCTTGGCTACTGTAAACAGTGCTTCAATGAACATTGTAGTGCATGTATCTTTTTGAACCATAGTTTTCTTCAGATATATGTCCAGGAGTAGGATTGCTGGATCATATGGTAATTCTATTTTTAGTTTTTTAAGGAATCTCCATATTGTTCTCCATAGTGGCTGTACCAATTTACGCTGCCACCAGCAGTATAGAGGCTTTCCATTTCTCCATACCCTCTTCAACATTTATCATTTGTAGACTTTTTGATGATGGCCATTCTGACTGGTGTGGGGTGATATCTCATTGTAGTTTTGATCTGCATTTCTCTGATAATTAGTGATGTTGAGCATCTTTTCATGTGCTTCTTGGCCATTTGTATGTCTTCTTTGGAGAAATGTCTGTTTAGGTCTTCTGCCCATGTTTTGATTGGTTTTTTTGTTTTCTTTGATATTGAGCTGCATGAATTGTTTGTAAATTTTAGAGATTAATCACTGTTCGTCGCATCATTTGCAAATATTTTCTCCCATTCTGAGGGTCGTCTTTTTGTTTTGTTTATGGATTTCTTTGCGGTGAAAAAGCTTTTGAGTTTAATTGGATCCCATTTGTTTATTTTTTAAATTAATTATTATTTTTTTTTTTGCGGTACACGGGCCTCTCACTGTTGTGGCCTCTCCTGTTGCGGAGCACAGGCTCCGGACATGCAGGCTCAGCAGCCATGGCTCACGGGCCTAGCCACTCCGCGGCATGTGGGATCTTCCCGGACAGGGGCACGAATCCGTGTCCCCTGAATCAGCAGGTGGACTCTCAACCACTGCGCCACCAGGGAAGCCCACATTTGTTTATTTTCATTTTTATTTCCATTACTCTAGGAGGTGGATCCCAAAAAATATTGCTGTGATTCATGTCAAAGAGTGTTCTGCCTATGTTTTCCTCTAAGAGTTTATAAAATGATAAGTATCCAGTCTTACATTTAGGTCTTTAATCCATTTTGAGTTTATTTTTGTTTATAGTGTTAGAGAGTGTTCTAATTTCATTTTTTTACATGTAGCTGTCCAGTTTCCCCAGCACCACTTATTGAATAGACTTTTTCTCCATTGTATATTCTTGCCACTTTGTCATAGATTAGTTGACAATAAGTGCATGGGTTTATCTCTGGTTTTCTGTCCTGTTCCATTGATCTATATTTCTGTTTTTGTGCCAGTACCATATTGTTTTTATTATTGTAGCTTTGTACTATAGGCTGAATCAAAGAGCCTGATTCCTCCAGCTCTGTTTTTCTTTCTCAAGATTGTTTTGGCTATTTGGGGTCTTTTGTGTCTCCATACAAATTTTAAGATATTTTTGTTCTGGTTCTGTGAAAAATGCCATTGGTAATTTGATAGGGATTGTATTGAATCTGTCGGTTGCCTTGGGTAGTGTAGTTATTTTGACAATATTTATTATTCCAATCCAAGAACATGGTATGGTATATTTTTCCATCTGTTTATGTCATCTTCAGTTTCTTTCTTTAGTGTCTTAGAGTTTTTGGAGTACAGGCCTCTTGCCTCCTTAGGTAGGTTTATTCCTAGGTATATTATTATTTTTAATGTGATGGTAAGTGAGATTGTTTCTTTAATTTCCCTTTCTAATGTTTCATTGTTAGTGTATAGAAACGCAACAGATTTCTGTGTATTTATTTTGTATCCTGTAACTTTACCAAATTTATTGACGAGCTCTAGTAGTTTTCTGGTAGCACTTTAGAATTTTCTATGTATAGTATCATGTCATCTACAAACAGTAACAGTTTTACTTCTCTTTTTCCAATTTGGATTTCTTTTTCTTCTCTGGTTGCATGGCTAGGACTTCACCACTATGTTGAATAGAAGTGGTGAGAGTGGACATCCTTGCCTTGTTCCTGATCTTAGAGGAAATGCTTTCAGCTTTTCACCATTGATTATGACGTTAGCTGTAGGTTTGTCATATATGGCCTCTATTATGTTGAGGTATGTTCACTCTGTGCCCACTTTCTGGAGAGTTTTTATCATAAATGGGTATTGAATTTTGTCAAAAGCTTTTTCTGCATCTACTGAGATGATCATATGGTTTTTATTCTTCAGTTTGTTAATGTGGTACATCATACTGATTGATTTGTAGATATTGAAAAATCCTTGCATCCCTGGGATGAACCCCACTTGATCATGGTGTATGATCCATTTAATGTACTGTTGGAGTCTTTTTGCTAGGATATTGTTGAGGATTTTTACATCTATGTTCATCAGTGATATTGACCTGTAGTTTTCTTTTTTTGTCACATCATTGTCTGGTTTTGGTATCAGGGTGATGGTGGTCTCGTAGAATGAGTTTGGGAGTGTTACTCCCTCTGCTATATTTTGGAAGAGTTTGAGAAGAATAGGTGTTAGCTCTTCTCTAAATATTTGATAGAATTCTTCTGTGAAGCCATTTGGTCCTGGACTTCTGTTTGTTGGGAGTTTTTAAATCACAGTTTCAATTTCAGTACTTGTGACTTGTCTGTTGATATTTTCTGTTTCTTTCTGGTTCAGTTTTGGGAGACTGTACTTTTCTAAGAAGTTGTCCATTTCTTCTGGGTTGTCCATTTTATTGGCATATAGTTGCTTTTAGTAGTCTCTTATGATCCTTTGTACTTTTGTGGTGTTGGTTGTAACTTCTCCTTTTTCGTTTCTAATTTTACTGATTTGAGCCCTCTCCCTCTTTTTCTTGACGAATCTGGCTTAAAGGTTTATCTTTTGTTTATCTTCTCAAAGGACCAGCTTTTAGTTTTATTGATTTTTTTCTGTTGTTTTCTTTGTCCCTATTTCATTTATTTCTGCACTGATATCTATGATTTCTTTCCTTCTACTAACTTTGGGTTTTGTTTGTTCTTCTTTCTCTAGTTGGTTTAGGTGTAAAATTAGGTTGTTTATTTGAAATTTTTCTTGTTTCCTGAGGTAAGACTTTATCATTATGAACTTCCCTCTTAGAACTGCTTTTGCTGCCTGCCATAGGTTTTGGATCATCATGCTTTTGTTTTCATTTGTCTCTAGGTATTTTTTGTTTTCCTGTTTGATTTCTTCAGTGATCCATTGGTTGTTTAGTAACATATTGTTTAGCCTCCATAGGTTTGTGTGTTTTATAGTTTTTCTCTCGTAGTTGATTTCTAATCTCCAAGCGTTGTGGTAGGAAAAAATGCTTGATATGATTTTAGTTTTCTTAAATTTACCAGGGCTTGCTTTGTGGCCCAGCATGTGATCAATTCTGGGGAATGTTCCACGTGCACTTGAGAAGAATGTGTATTGTGCTGCTTTTGGATAGAATGCTCTATAAATATCAATTAAGACCATCTGGTCTAATGTGTCATTTAAGGCCTGTGTTTCCTTACTGATTTTCTGTCTGGATGATCCGTCAGTTGATGAAAGTGGGGTTTAAAATCCCTCACTATTATTGTGTTACTGTCGATTTCTCCCTTTATGGCTGTTAGTATTTGCCTTATATATTGAGGCACTCCTATGTTGGGTGCATTTATATTTACAATTGTTATATCTTCTTCTTGGATCGATCCCTGGATCATTATGTAGTGTCCTTGTCTCTTGTAACAGTCTTTATTTTAAAGTCTATTTTTTCTATATGAGTATTGCTACTCCAGCTTTCTTTTGATTTCCATTTGCATGGAATACCTTGTTCCATCCCCTCAGTTTCAGTCTGTATGTGTCCTTAGATTTGAAGTGGGTGTCTTTTAGACAGCATATATATGTGTTTTGTTTTTGTAATGATTCAGCCAGGCTATGTCTTTTGGTCGGAGCATTTAATCTGTTTTTGTTTAAGGTAAATATTGAAATGTATGTTCTTATTGCCATTTTGTTAAGTGTTCTGTATTTGTTTTTGTAGGTGTTTTTTTCTTCCCTTCCTCTTCTGTTCTCTTATGTGGTTTGATGACTAACTTGAGTGTTGTGTTTGGATTCCTATTTCTTTTCTGTGTGTGCACCTCTTGTAGATTTTTGATTTGTGGTTACCATGAGGTTTTGATATAGTGGTCTATATGTAAACAAGATTGTTTTAAGTTTCTGGTCTTTTCATTTCCAATATCCTCCATTTGTGCTCTCCTCTTCTCACAGTTGCTGGTTTTGATATCATATTTGTGTGCAGATGATTTCCTACCTTATTTTATGTCTTTACCAGTGAGCTTTCCCATTCATAATTTTCTTGTTTCTAGTTGTGACCTTTTCTTTTCCACCTAGAGAAGTTCCTTTTGCATTTGTTGCAGTGCTGGTCTGGTGGTACTGAATTCTCTTAGATTTTTCTTGTCTGTAAAGCTTTTGATTTGTTTGTCAAATCTGAATGAGAGCCTTGCTGGGTAGAATATTCTTGGTTGTACATTCTTCTCTTTCATCACTTTAAATGTGTCATGCCATTCCCTTCTGACCCGCAGAATTTCTTCTGAAAAATCTGCTGATAACCTTACGGGAGTTCCCTTGTACGTTATTTGTTGCTTTTAATATTTTTTTCTTGGTCTTTAATTTTTGTCAGTTTGATTACTATGTGTCTCAGAATGTTCCTCCTTGGGTTTATCCTGCCTGAAGCTCTCTGTGCTTCCTGGACTTGTGTGACTGTTTCCTTTCCTACATTAGGTATATTTTCATCTATAATATCTTCAAATATTTTCTTGGACCCTTTCTCTCTCTCTTCTCCTTCTGGGACCCCTATAATGTGAATATTGGAGCATTTAGTATTGTCCCAGAGGTCTCTTAGACTGTCCTCATTTCTTTTCTTTCTCTTTTCTTTATTCTGTTCCATGGCAGTGATGTCCACCATTCTGTCTTCCAGTTCATTTATCCATTCTTCTGCCTCAGTTATTCTGCTATTGATTCCTTCTAGTATATTTCTCATGTCACTTATTTTATTGTTTATCTCTGTTTTTTCCTTAGTTCTTCTTGGTCTTTATTAAACATTTCTTGTATCTTCTTGATCTGTACCTCCATTCTTTTTCCAAGATTTTGGATCATCTTTACCATCATTACTCTGAATTCTTTTTCGGGCAGATTGCCTATCTCCACTTCACTTAGTTGTTCTTCTGGGGGTTTATCTTGTTCCTTCATCTGGGACATATTCCTTTGCAGTCTCCTTTTGTCTGATTTTCTGTGATTGTGGTTTACATTCTGCAGGCTCCAGGGTTGTAGTTCTTCTTGCTTCTGCTGTCTGCCCCCTCGTGGATAAGACTGTCTAAGAGGCCTGTGCAGGCTTCCTGGTGGGAGACACTGATAGTGCCCACTGGTGGGTAGAGCTAGGTCTTGTCCCTCTGCTGGGCAGGACCATGTCAGGGGGTGTGTTTATCAGGCATCTGTTTATTCAGGAATACTTTAAGCAGCCTGTCTACTGATGGCTGGGGCTGTATTCCTGCCCTGTTGTTGGTTGGCCTGAGGTGTCCCAGAAATTGAGCCTACAGGCTGTTGAGTGGGGCCAGGTCTTGTTGAGAAAATGGTTGTCTCCAAGAGGGCTTATGCCAATGAGTACTCACCAGAACTGCTGCTGCCAGTGTCCTTGTCCCTGCAGTGAGCCACAGCCCCACCCATGCCCCACGCCCCCTGCCTCCACAGGAGACCCTCCAATACTAGCAGGTAAGTCTGGCCCAGTCTCTTATGAGGTCACCACTTCTTTCTCTGGGTCCTGGTGTGCTTGAGACCCTGTGTGCGCCCTCCAAGAGTGGAGTTTTGGTGATCCCCAGCCCTGTGGAATTCCTGCAGTCAAACCCCACTTGTCTTCAAAGCCAGATTCTCTGCAGGTTCCTCCTCCCATTGCCAGATCCCCAGGCTGGGGAGCCTGACATGGGGCTCAGAATTTTCACTCCAGTGGGAAAACTTCTATAGTATAATTGTTTTCCAGTTTGTGGGTTGACCACCTGGCATGTATGCAGTTTGATTTTATTGTGATTGCTCCCTTCTACCATCTCATTGTGGCTTTTTCTTTGTCTTTGGAGGTAGGGTATCTTTTCTGGTAGGTTCCAACATTTTGTCAGTGATTGTTTAGCAGTTAGTTGTGATTTGGGTGTTTCTGTAAGAAGAGTTTGGTGAGCTCACATCCTTCTACTCCACCATCTTGTCTCCTCCTCTCTCTAGAGTGCTTGTAGTCTTATTTAATGGAAGAATAAATGCTTGTCAGTGGCATTATATATGTGTGTGTGTATATATATACACATATGTATACATTTCATACTTTCAAAATACATTTCATAATTTCAAAAAAGATTTGAACTTCATTGGAAGCTTTATTGGAAACCTCAAGCATTTTGATTGCCAATTAAGGTACAGTAAACATCTGTAGTAAATCAAAAATGATGTAAAATTGTAGTAAATTGCGTTATTGTATCAACTGAGAGCTTACACAAAACACAAACTATTACAGGAAATAAATATTTCTAAATTCTGTACAAATGAGTATAAGTTGATAGAAAATCCTCACTATAATTGTAGCAAAAAGTCAAATGATGTACCCATTTTATTTACAGTTAGTTATATGAAAATTCTTAATAAAATATTAATATAGAGAAACTGATGACTTATCAAAAAGAGTCCTCATAAACAAATTATTTTTTCCAGGAATTCAAGTATGTTTCAATATTAATATAATTTAAAATATTAATATTTATAAGAAAAATTACATCTGTATAGGAACTGAAAATTTAACATTTTGGATAAAAACAGTAAACAAAACTTGGATCTATAGATACTCTTTCACTTTATAAAATATATCAGTCTCAGCCTGAAAACCACCATGATGCTTGATGGGGAAACATTTAGAGACACTTCTAGTAATGTAAAAAATGAATGACAAATGTCCACTCATATTGCTGTTACTAAATATTTAATTTGGTACTAGTCAACAAAATTTTTAAAAACTTAGAAGAAAAAATTGAACTAGTTAATACATTTATGTACATTTGTAGATGATACAATTGTATACATGGAAAACCCAAGATAACTAAGTAAAAAATGAACACAAGTTTAAAAGAATATTATAAGACATTGAAGTACAAAAATCACTATATTTAAATTAACAATTTTCATGTATAATGTGCTGGAAGAAATTATCCAGATTGAAATATCAGCATGATAGATATTTCTGGAATGTGCACAATGTGAAATGTGCAGGATTTATAAGAAACAAACTTTTAAACAATAAATGCCAGCACAAAAGAAGTCTTGAACAAAAAGAAAGATACAATATATTTATCAATAGGACACATTAAATAAGATACATTGAAAGAAATATAATTTTTAAAGTTTATTCATAAATTTAATATGGTGCCAATGAAAATACCAAATACCAGCAGGCTATTTAAACAAAATTTTTTTATTAACCAAACTAATTCTAAAATTTGTAGGATGAAACAGCCAAAAGAGAATGGTTAGGAAAATTTTGAAAAAGAAAACAACGTGTACATACACACCCTTTCATGTTATAAAACACTGTAATTAATTTTTTTCTTTTTTACTTTTTTCCAGTTTTCTTGAGCTATAAATGACAAATAAAATTTGTATGAATTATAGTGTACAGCCTGATGTTTTGATATATGTGTACACTAAAGTGATTACCACAGTCAAGCCAATTAATACATTCATCATCTCACATTGTGTGTGTGTGTTTGAGTGTGTGTGTGTGTGTGTGTGTGTAGTATGTACACAGTATCTACTTTCTAAGCAATTTTCCATTGTCCAATGTTGTATTATTACCTATAGTTACCATGCTGTACATTAGATCTTCAAAGTTGATTCATCCTGAATATCTGAAATCTTGTGCCCTTTGGCCAACATTTCCTCATTTCCTCTAGCCCCCAACCCCTAGCAACCACCATTCCAATTTCTGTTCCAGTGGTTTTGAGGTTTTTAGATTTCACATGTAAGTGATATCATGCAGCAGTTGACTTTCTGTGCCTGGTTTGTTTCACTCAGCATAATGTTCTCCAAGTTCATCCATGTTGTCACAAATGACAGGATTTCCTTCTTTATGGCTAAATATTATTCCATTGCATGTATATACCATATTTTTTAATCCATTCATTTGTCAGTGGACAGCTAGGTCAATTCCATATCTTGGGTATTGTGAATAATTCTGCTATGAACATGGCAGTGCTGATACCTCTTTGAGTCACTGATTTCACTTCTTTTGGATATATACCCAGAAGTGGGATTGCTGGGTCATATGGTAGTTCTATTTTTAATATTTTGAGGAATCTCCATGGGTGTGAGAAAAGGACCAACTTCTTTCTTTTGCATATAGATATGAGTTATCCCATTACCATTTATTGAAGACACTGTCCTCTCCCCATTTTGTATTATTTGTCACAGATCAATTGACCATATTTATTTCTGGTCTCTTTATTCTGTTCCTTTTAGTCTATGTGTCTGTTTTTATGCCAGTACCATGCTGTTTTGATTGCTATAGCTTTGTAGTATATTTTGAAATCAGATGATGCCTCTAGCTTTGTTTGAATATTTGGGATCTTTTGTGGTTCCATATGAATTTTAAGACTACCTTTTCTATTTTTGTTAAAAATGGCATTGGAATTTTGACAAGGATTGCATTTAATCTGTGGATCACTTTGGGTAGTATGGATGTTTTAACAATATTAATTCTTCCAATACATGAGCACGGAGTTATATTTCCATTTATTTGTGTCTTCCTTGGTTTCTTTCATCAGTGTTTTATATGAATTTGTAGTAATTAAATAAGTGTAGTACTGTCTCATAAGCTTACAGAGAGGCCAGAGAAAGAAAATAAAGACCATGAATAAACCCAATCACACAAGATAGTTTAGCACATAATTAACATGGCATCTCAGATCAGTAGGAAAAGATGAACTATTTCTTATATTGTGCTCTTACAAATGGACAGACATCTGGACAAAAAATTAAGGTTAATATATGGATCACATTATAGGCCAAGGCAAATTTCAAATGGATCAAAGGTTTAATCTAATAATGATTCCCTTTCTAATTATGTTTCCAAATCCAGTATCCATTAAAAAATCCTAAGTGCGACTACATTGAAAAAGCTTGCATAACAAAACTGTATAACTAAATTCAAAACCCAGTGACAAACTGAGAAAGGCATTTCCAAATGCTGCTAAATACAAAATGATATTCTCTTGAATATGTAAAGAGCTCCTACACATTTATAACAAAATGATTAATAACTCAATGGAAAAATAAGTATAACCTCTGCCAGGGAAGTTCACAGAAATAGAAAGAAAAATGATTCTTAAATATATGGCAAGTTGCTTAAAGTTAAAACTAGTAAGAGAAAAACATATTGAAACAATGCTCAAATATATTTCCCTTTTAAAAAAATAACAGGATTAGAAAATCCTAAATTGTATCCATTTAGGAGACACTGTGGAGAAAGAGATACTCTCACACATTTTTAGGACAACCTCTAATCACAAATGCATAAACATTTAACCCAGATATTCTATTTCTAGACATTTAATTTAGACATATGCATACATGTACCAAATGATGAAGTATACAAAGTTATTTACGGTCCATTGTATATATTAACAACAGATTGGAAATAACACAAACGTCCAGTACTTCCATGATAGAGAACATAACATAGCTGTATAAAAGAATGAGCAAGCTTTCTGTGTACTGTTATGGAATATTCTATCATATATTGATATATTGTTTAATGACAAGAGGAAAAGTGCACAACATCTGAATTGTGTGTCACTGATTGTCTAAAACAGTTATAGTAAAAATATTCATATTTGCTTTATGTATAGGCATTCTGGGAGAATACCTAAGAAACTAACAACAGTAGCACCTATGGTTGAGCATGGAGAGGAAAGTCAGTAACTGAACAGATGGAGGAGTTCAGAGTATAAGAGAGATTTTTACTGTTATATTTTTACATATTTTCATATTTATACTATTGGAACATCTTACCTCTTAAAAATAGTTCATCTATATAGTTAATAAATATATATAGTGTTTGGTAATTTCAGATGAGAGTTGTGAATTTAAATACTTGCCCTTATTTATATTTCCATAGAACAGTTTCTTCTTAGAGCACTTATCATGATACATTTTTATGGGTCATCATTTGGGAAATGCTAACATAGGAAGTAGAAGACATGATTTTAAGGAGATGTATTGCCCCAATGAATTAAGCAAGTCATCTTATCTCATAGTACCTCAGTTTTTTGCTTAAAAAATTTTCCAGCTTAAACCTGGAAAAATTTTAAATTCTGTAAATATAGTAGGGTAAAAAGAATTGAGTCATTACTCTTTCTAAGCATCAGCTTTCACAAAATAGACCCTACTTAGTTATAAAAAATGCAGGTGTTGGTGGATGGGCTCTAATGCCTAGACATCTCACTAATCTTCTTTATATAAGGCTCCATGGTACCAGTCAGTATTGATGTTATTTTTCCCCTTAAGAGTTAAGTGAAAAACATTTAACATTAAATTCAATTATTTTTGTCCTTTTAATCAAAATGTATCACTCTGTTGGGAATATATGAAATAGTGATATTAGAAAAGATGAAGTTACTTCTCAGAAACTTCTAATTTATAAAAGTTATTATTTTTACTTGTACATAATTTTTTTATATAATTTGCATTGCTCTTTCTTCTCCATCAGCTATTTTTGTTTTTCTCTATTTTATTTCATTGGCCTAATGAATGAGATAATATTGTACACTGAAGATAACTCATTGATTGCTCATCTACTCTTGGGTGTACTCAACATACAGTAACAATCACTCTCCCCCACTGTAAGCCTTAAAAGGCAGTGACTCTGGGACAAGTTCATTTACGTCCCGAAAATGCCACTAAGAGTGTATAATGAAAAGAGTTCTAATAAGATGGGGAGTTTAGTGTGCTGTTCACATTTGCCTCCTTAGCTTCTTAAATCCAGAATTCTTCAGACCAGTGAATCAGAACAAAGAAACAAACTGAGAAGTAAACAGATGCCTGTCAGAACTGTCGTGTTGTTTTCATGAGTTTGATCTTGTTAGAAAGTTTGACAATAAATGACAAAAATACATTGAAAAAAAGATAAACCTGACAAATCAATGAATTCACAAATTAAAAGGTACATATGTTGGTGATATAGCCATTTCACAGGTTACCATATCTTAAAATTTTTATGAACAGATTCTTAAAAAGAAAAAAAGTTAATGATTACTTATAAATAGTTTTTTAATAACATATTTAAGCATATTTATTCTTTTGAACCAATGTAGGGTCATAGTTAAGATCTGAGATTTGAACATCACTGATACCTTTTTTTAAAATTTCATATCCACCATTTACTAACCATGTATTTGATCTTGAGTAATATTTTTAATTTAAATATTTTTAAAGTTCTTGTTTTTTTATCTATAGAATATAGATAATAATATATTGTAACTAATGTTGTCTAAATGGTCAAACAATATAATACAGTTTAAATGATTTATAGTGTACCTGGAATATATTAAGTAGTGTATGAAATGTAGTTACAATGATTTTTGTACATTTTACTAAGTTGTATAATTGACTTACCCTCCATCCTGACAAAATTTTACATAGTCTATGAGTATTTATAAATAATATTTAGTCAATATATTTCTCTTTCTTTACAATTTTTAAAGGTGTTAACTCTATTTCTGGACCATCCTCTTTTTTTTTCTTACAACTGAAAAAACATATTGATAAAGAATGAGGTTAATTTTTTTTTAACCATAAAATTTAAAATTGACAATATATATCAACTGGAAACTACTCTGAGGCCGTCATGATGGTGCATTGTATTTGCTACCATGTCAGTCATAGATGGCAGGCACCAGATGGTTCCTTAGTCATCTGACAGAATTACTGAGCCCATTCAAAGGCCTCCTTATGTGTAATGTTTTAGATTCTATGGGAAGAATTCAATTGAGTGGAACCTTTTAGAGTACCAACAACATACCTAAAAGCCAGGGTTCTTAAACAGCGATTCATGACTCAACTTGCATCAGAATAATCAATCATTGTTTACAGTTTAAAAACAATTTCATTTCATCTGTAAAATCATCCTTTGATATAAGAACTATTACTAATTTTAAAAGTAGTTGTAAAATTGTTTCTAAAGATAATAGTTGATTCTTTCTGTGTGCCTGCTGTATTTCAGGAATTGTACTAATTTCCATTACATAGTTTATTTATTCTTCAAAAAAGGAAAAGAAAAAGAAAAAAAAACCCACTGCAAAACAGACCTACAACCACCTGTTAGGTGGAGAAACCAAGGCTAGGAAGTGACATTATTTCTTCAAGATCACAGAGAGAATTGGTTAACTTAGTTGGGCTAGAAAAATTCATTCTAGCCCAACTAGAATGAACAAAAAGTCACGTTTATTGAGCTCCTTTTGTGTGCCAAGATTTGAGTTTGGCTCTGGGAATAGAGAGCTAAGTCAGAGGAAAGCTCTGACCCTCTAGGTGTAACTTTCAAATCATCTTCAACAAGAACAGAGCAGGTCAGACCAAATGAGCAATTCAACCCAGAACAGTATTGATACAGTATGTTTTTGGAAGGCATGTGGTCTGCTCATGACTGTTAATTTGCAGTATTTTAGCAGCTTGTGCATTAAACATTTGATCAACCTATATTTTTAACAGCAGTATGATAATTTATATCTTCACAAGTAGAACCACACCTGACTAGTGATACATGGTCAGTAAAGAGTTGTTGAATGATAGAATAAATGAATAATCTTCTCTACACTGAACCTGTGCTAAGGAGCCTCCTGGACCCTTATGGCACAAACCCTTTCAAGTTTTGGCTAAGGTTTCAGAGTAACCTATTGCCATTTCTTCCATGATATAATCCCTTCAATATATCCTTGGCTACTCCTCTTGCAGGCCACCATGTTCTCCTCCTGTCTTTTGTTTGTAGAAATGCTTTAGTCTCACAGGACTCCCCTGAGTCACAAAAGGATGTCTCAAGAGTCAATAATTGAAAGAATGTAAACATGTAGTAACAAAAAAAAAAGCAATTGGGCCAGAAGAACTAGTACCAATTTAAACAATAAATCAGCCTTATAGCAGAGTCACAGTCTTTAGTTCTTCTGACACACATTCCTGAGTTATTTTATAAATATTAAAGCCCCCACCAGACAGAAGAAGCTAACTGCATGATTACCATGAGCACATAGCCCTCAAACTGGCTAGAGCCTGAGGACTGATGATGTTAACCCTTATGACATCATCCTGTTACCTCATCATCAACCAATCAGAGAACTGTGCACAAGCTGAGCATGCACCCTGCAACTCTCTCTCACCTTGCCTTTAAAAACCCTTCCCTGAAATCTACTGGGGTGGTTGGATCTTTTGAGCATTAGCTGCCCATATGCCTTGCTTGGCCTTAAATTAAAAGCTGTACTTTATTTCACCACAACCCTGTGTCAGTAGGTTGGCTTTCTGCACATGGCCAAATTTAGTTCTGGTTCAGTAACACTACTACTGCTGTAATTCATGGGTTATTGCAAGAATGGTGAGGGAATTAAGGACCTTTTTAAAGTCAGTTACCACCAAAGTGACAGAAAATGGTTCTCCTTGGAATCTGGCCTCTGCATCAAAGGAGATGACCTTTATCAGTTGGGATAGGTGACAGTGATTTTCCTTAATCTAGGTCATTTTGACTATGTTCCTGAATGTCCTTCTCTCATCACAGAGAGCTTATTGAGAAAACAGTAGTAAAATTGCCAGAAGTAGTTTTGTTTCACATGATTAAGGACTTAAATACTCAAAAAGTAATTAAATGATAGAATAAAATTATGTAGAACTGTGGACACAATAATATAATGCAGGGTTAGGGACCCAAACCGTTTGCTTACTTAGGTAATTACAGTAGATAATTTACTTTGAGAATCAGTGTTTTTCAGGTGTTTAAAAATTATTCCAATCAAAGTGTCATCTGCTTAATTTTGAAAATAACATTTTTATCTTAGTACTACTATTTGTGACTAACATTTTCAAGACTACAGGAATTTAAGTGGATAATCTCATAAAGGCTAATATTTAACTGGTAATTTACTATGCAAACAAAACATAATGAAAAATAGGTCCAAACATTGTTTGGAGTAATTTTAGGGTATGACAACTTAATAATGAGTATAAATAATAATATGATGAAATTATCATTCATAGAGTATTTTCTATGTTTAAGACAAAGTGTGAAGTATATTTTTCCATTATGTCAAGTTATTACCTATTTTAATATAATCCCAAATAGCCTTCCAGGTCTTGGAGCTGTTTTTTAGCCTTGTCTAAAATTCCATTCTTATAGTCAAGTCCTTGAATTATGCAACAAAGATATGGAAACATTCCATAAATTTGTGAATTAATTTTACCTGTGCCTTTGTGGAAAAGATTCTGTACCTGTTATGTGTGGGAAATAGAAAGTCATATCTTTCGCTGTTCATGATTCTGCTGACAGCTGATGGAGTTTTGGCACATTGTTGAACATTTATAGATCTTGATAATGAAAGCAAGTTCAGCATTAAGGTAGCTTGCAGTTTAGAAGCTTTCTGTTCTGAAACTGGGGAACACATGGCCTCTAATCATTAATAGCAACACTGAGAAGATGTAATTCAAATTAGGTGAGTTTCTTTGAGTTTTGGGAAAAAGATTCCAGAAGGTAGCAGAGATAGAGGGAGGAGAGTGATGTCTCAATGTCAGAAAACACATCCCATTGGCTTGAAAGAGTAAGCAAAGAACATTTATGTGGGAAAGAGTACCAGAGAAAAATGTCTAGTCACTTCTGCCAATTTCATGTAAGGACAGGACGGTGGGCACCTAATACCACACATGCCCTAAGAGATAGAACAACATGACCTTCAAGTTGTCTTTCTCTAGGGAGTCCCTGGTTGCTAAGTGTAACCTTTCTGCCATCTCAAAGCAATAACACTAGGTCTACTCCTCCACCATCTCAATTCAAGTATAAGTTCAGGTACAGAAAGTGTTTCTAGGGCAACCCCATCTTAGGGTAGCTGCTATAGCTATGATTAGCAGCCATCAAAATATTACAAAGTTTTGATTTACAAATCTAAATCATCAATGACAAAGCACAATGATCACTAGTCTCAAAAGCAAGCTTGATTTCCTAAGAGAGAGAAATGTACATAAATACATCCCTGTGGATATATTTAATTGAATTGCAAACCCTTAACTATCCCTTTATGGCTGATGCAAACTATTGTGAATCATCAAATTTTCTTCACAAAAATGCTGCTCTCAAATTGTCAGGGCTCAAGTCACTGTGTGGTGGTTTCTCTATCTCAAATTGTGGAGATGTCTTCAGATAGAAATTGGCTTTTAAAATGACTGTTCAGTACAAAACATTGTTCACATCTGTTCCTCTCTAGACATTTTGTTGACTAGTGTTATTTGTTTAATCATGCTAACAAGTTGTAGGTAGATCTGTGAATTAGTTTTTCAATAACAAGTCTACTGAAGCTTCAGATTTAGATTTCTTTACACAGTGGTATTATAATAGGCTTACAAAATGAGCCTTGAAAATGCCTTAAGGGTACCTAAATATTGTTTACTCAGAATATAGTAGGACATAAATATACTTGTATAACTACAGGCTAAATTCTAGGAAAATCCTATATTTACTCTGTCATTAAGGAACTCAATCCACTGAAGAATAGTCTAACACTTCTTTAGAAGGGCTATATACTGAAGATAATGCAACAGAGGATATTTTTTAATATGGACAAAAATGATTTTCTGGAGTGTTGAACTTTTTTAT
This sequence comes from Mesoplodon densirostris, assembly GCF_025265405.1. NCBI lineage: Eukaryota > Metazoa > Chordata > Mammalia > Artiodactyla > Ziphiidae > Mesoplodon > Mesoplodon densirostris. The sequence continues at coordinate 86,857,280 of NC_082663.1, forward strand.
GGACTTAGAGTCAATATTTACAATTCTTTCTTCAATTTATGTTTTTCATGATTTCCCATAAGTAAGAAACTGACTAGCATTTGATACAGAGGAGAAAATAACTTTTAAGCTTGAATGAAATCCTTGAGAAAGTGAAAATTGGTATATTTTTGACTTAGATTCAAAGGGTACAAAAATGCTTTGGATTATTTTATTACAAAGTCATATGTTCAACATTCTTATCTGACATAGTAGAGGCAATACTGCATTGAAAAGATTTATTTTGCCATGTTAAGTCAATATTTGACTCCCTGAAATTGCTTATGCATGTGTCATTTTTAAGGAATAAAAGAAACTCATATATATAGAAATATAAAACTAAACTTAAAATAAAACTCACATTGCTGCCTGAATCTACATCCATGCAAAATTCTCCAGAGTGATAACTACACACAGTCCAACCTAAATCTATGAATTTTTTTTTGTCAAAGGGAGAGAAAGCATAATAACTAGTAAATAGTCATAACTAATTACTGTGAAATAATGTAGTGGGCATTTATTATTTTTTTTTTAACTGCTCAGCAAATTATTTGCTGATACTAGCACCAAGATTTCCCATTGTAGAACCACCTTTTCCTCTTGATCAGCAGTTCTCTTTAGATGTGGTTGGCACTAGCTGCCCATTCTATGAGCAGGAATGAATATTACATCCTCCTGGCCTCCGAGATTGTTTCAGAGATGGGCATGTGACTTAAATTCAGTCCACCAACTGCAAATAGCATTGGCCCTATACGTTTTACTTTAAATTTCTGAAAGCAAAATCTTTCTCCCCTGGGATTTTCAAGCTGGAGCTTCTGGCAACTATTCAATCAATTACCAGTAAACTATCTGAGAATAAAAGCAAAACACAGGAAAGTACAACTAAGATACAAAAAGGGACTGGTTTCTGATGATGTCATTTGCCAGTTTTTTAATGTTTGCAGCTAGGTTGCACACTTAGTGTCTTTTTGCTTGAGCCCTATTATATTGGGCTTCTGTAGTGTGAAATATATAGAGTCCTGACCCATAAAATTATACTGATAATAAGAAAGATAAAAGAATATCATCTTGAAATAACTTAAGGTGTTAAGAAAAAAATCAGCAAAATTTTCATGTATGTGACATCAGTGGTCTGTAGGCATGTGTGGTAGATATGGCTAATTGAGTCACTCTATCCTTTTAAACCCGTTTGTAGAATGACTTACTACATTCTTTCTCAATCTCAATATGCTTAAGAATCTAATGGGAATCTTATTAAAGTTCAGATTTTGACTCAATAGTATTGGGGTGGAACTTGAGGTTCTGCATTTCTAATAAGCTCCTAGATGATGTAGAGGCCACTGCAGTGGAAGGAACTTGAAGTAGTAAGAACTCACTGCGTGCTGGACGTCAGAAATCTAAAGAATACATTCCCCAGATTTCTTTGCAGCTTGGATTTGGATTGTGGCTCAGCTTTGCATTAAGCAAACATGTAGCAGGAGATTTGGAGGGAATTTCTGAGGTGGGGAATATTCCTATTCTTGAGCCAATTCTTGTGCTAGTAATTTCTTTCATGGCATGGGATATTCTTTTGGCTGGTAAGGATTGTGGCTGAAGTAGTGTGCTATTGGATTCAACAGTTTGGAAGGTAGTTTCCTGGTCCCCAGGTATCGCAGGGGCAACGTGGTTTGGAAACTAATAGTTGGATCACCAAATTCCTGATTCTTCAGTTTCTAATTGTATTAGATAGAGCAGCTCCCTTAAGGGCAAGTTCTGGTGTACGGTTCTTGGAGTCCATACTGAAGGCAGAGCCTAGAGTCTTCTTTCCAGTCCTTACATAACCTGGCAAATTGGTAATTCTCCATGTTCAATACCTTTCAATATAAACTAGCAAAAACATTTGTTATATGGCAAGTTAAAGAGTATAAATAAATACCTTATTAGGGTACGAAAAAGGAAGGACTATATGAAGAAGCGGAAGGACAAAAGGAATAGTTCTAAGAGCAATTGAATGACATGAGCTCCTTTGGAGACTGAGCATTCTTCTTCTTGTGGGCTTCCTATTACCTTTCCAAAGAGCATGGCCAGGCTGCATAACATGAGGCAGCATGTTGTGATAACAAGAGTGATGATACGGTAGGAAATCTAGATTCTTGTCCTGGTTTAACAGCTACAAACATCTGTGAGGACCAGGATGCTGGCACAATGATGAAAACAGATTGTATGGGAACATCTAAATAAGTAGATATTCTGCAGTCCTTTGCAAGAATGATGACCCAGTCCTGGCAGATCTGACAATTTTTTAAAGATACAAACTCACATCCTAATTTAAACGCTTACAATTATTGTTTTATCAAATATTATGTTGGCTAAATAGAAAATATTTCCCAGGATACATTCACAATCATTTGGAAACTTCATTTGTAATCTTGTAAATTACTCTTTCACATACTTGAGCCTCAGTGCATTTCCATATATATCAAGTAAATAAAGCCTATCGTACAGGAAGAAATTAATACAGGATGATTACCATTGCTATTCTTAGCTGTCTGTACTTTCTTAGAAATATGGAAAACCTTGAAAGGATAAGGTGCATGTGATATACAATTAGTCAGGTTATGTAAGTGTGAAGCATTAGTTTAGCCAAAAATTCTGTTTTAAAAGCAAAGTAAATGTCATAAACACTGTAAAGTAGGTTGCAGAACTACTCAAGACAGCTTTATGTTGCCTTTGATTTGTGGAGTAAAGAAGACTCAAAACTCTCCTCTAATGAGCAGCAAATAGGTTCCATATTTTTAACACTTATGCTCATATGATCAAAAACACATCCTGAATAGTGCTTGCCCATGTAAACTATGGTTTTATAGTGTATACTCAGCAGAGGATAGGCAGTGCATGAATTAAAACTTTATCTACAACTTATGCACAGCTAACCTAGTTGAGTCATTATAGATTAATTACTGATAAAAATTAGTTTATCACATGCTTCCTTTAATTGGATAAAAATCATGGCAAAGATGAGACAAATCTAAGCTAAAAAAAGAAATACATTAATCAGTGTAATTAAGTATTGGCAGACTTTGAATTAAAAATTAGTATTATTCCAAAACAAGTAATTTTCATTTTATTTCAACTACATTAATAATACAAACAATAAAATGAAACCAAAATAGACATACCAGAGATAGATTTGAATATACATTTCTAATCTTAAAAATGAATTTTCATTTTCAAAAGTTTTTCAACAAAGGCAGGAATTCCGTTTTACTTTTCTCTTATGTTTATTTCAGTTTCACCCTGATTCCACTAGTTGTGGAATCCAACTAGTTCGTCATTCTTTAACAATTTTTTTTAACATCTTTATTAGAGTATAATTGCTTTACAATGGTGTGTTAGTTTCTGCTTTATAACAAAGTGAATCAGTTATACATATACATATGTCCCCATATCTCTTCCCTCTTGTGTCTCCCTCCCTCCCACCCTCCCTATCTCACCCCTCTAGGTGGCCACAAAGCACCAAGCTGATCTCCCTGTGCTATGCGGCTGCTTCCCATTAGCTAGCTATTTTACTTTTGGTAGTGTATATATGTCCATGCCACTGTCTCACTTTGTCCCAGCTTACCCTTGCCCCTCCCCATATCCTCAACTCCATTCTCTAGTAGGTCTATGTCTTGATTCCCATCTTGCCCCTAGGTTCTTCATGACCACATTTTTTTTTTTTTTTAGATTCCATATATATGTGTTAGCATACGTTACTTGTTTTTCTCTTTCTGACTTACTTCACTTTGTATGACAGACTCTAGGTCCATCTACCTCACTACAAATAACTCAATTTTGTTTCTTTTTATGGCTGAGTAATATTCCATTGTATATATGCACCACATCTTCTTTATTCATTCATCTGTTGATGAACACTTAGGTTGCTTCCATGTCCTGGCTATTGTAAATAGAGTTGCAAAGAACATTTTGGTACATGACGCTTTTTGACTTATGGTTTTCTCAGGGTATATACCCAGTAGTGGGATTGCTGGGTCGTATGGTAGTTGTATTTTTAGTTTTTTAAGGAACCTCCATACTGTTCTCCACAATGGCTGCATCAATTTACATTCACACCAACAGTCCAAGAGGGTTCCCTTTTCTCCACACCATCTCCAGCATTTATTGTTTGTAGATTTTTTTTTTTTTTTTTTTTTTTTTTTTTGCAGTACGGGAGCCTCTCACTATTGTGGCCTCTCCCGTTGCAGAGCACAGGCTCCAGATGCGCAGGCTCAGTGGCCATGGCTCAAGGGCCCAGCCGCTCTGCCGCATGTGGGATCTTCCCGGACCGGGGCACAAACCCATGTCCCCTGCATCGGCACGCAGACTCTCAACAACTGTGGCACCAGGGAAGCCCTGTTTGTAGATTTTTTGATGATGGCCATTCTGACCAGTGTGAGATGATATTGCATTGTAGTTTTGATTTGCATTTCTCTAATGATTAATGATGTTGAGCATTCTTTCATGTGTTTGTTGGCAATCTGTATATCTTCATTGGAGAAATGTCTACTTAGGTCTTCTGCCCATTTTTGGATAAGGTTGTTTTTCTTTGATATTGAGCTGTATGAGCTGCTTGTAAATTTTGGAGATCAATCCTTTGTCAGTTGCTTCATTTCAAAATATTTTCTCCCATTCTGAGGGTTGTCTTTTCGTCCTGTTTATGGTTTCCTTTGCTGTGCAAAAGCTTTTAAGTTTCATTAGGTCCCATTTGGTTATTTTTGTTTTTATTTCCATTTCTCTAGGAAGTGGGTCAAAAAGTATCTTGCTGTGATTTATGTCATAGAGTGTTCTGCCTATGATTTCCTCTAAGAGTTTGATAGTGTCTGGCCTTAAATTTAGGTCTTTAATCCATTTTGAGTTTATTTTTGTTTGTGGTATTAGGGAGTGTTCTAATTTCATTCTTTTACATGTAGCTGTCCAGTTTTCCCAGCACCACTTATTGAAAAGGCTGTCTTTTCTCCACTGTATGTTCTTGCCTCCTTTATCAAAGATAAGGTGACCATATGTGTGTGGGTTTATCTCTGGGCTTTCTATCCTGTTCCGTTGATCTGTATTTCTGTTTTGGTGCCAGTACCATACTGTCTTGATTACTGTAGCTTTGTACTATAGTCTGAAGTCCAGGAGACTGATTCCTCCAGCTCCTTTTTTCGTTCTCAAGATTACTTTGGCTATTCGGGGTCTTTTGTGTTTCCATACAAATTGTGAAATTTTTTGTTCTAGTTCTGTGAAAAATGCCAGTGGTAGTTTGATAGGGATTAAATTGAATCTGTAGATTGCTTTGGGTAGTAGAGTCATTTTCACAATGTTGATTCTTCCAATCCAAGAACATGGTATATCTCTCCATCTATTTGTATCATCTTTAATTTCTTTCATCAGTGTCTTATAATTTTCTGCGTACAGGTCTTTTGTCTCCTTAGGTAGGTTTATTCCTAGATATTTTATTCTTTTTGTTGCAATGGTAAATGGGAGTGTTTTGTTAATTTCACTTTCAGATTTTTCATCATTAGTGTATAAGAATGCAAGTGATTTCTGTGCATTAATTTTGTATCCTGCTACTTTACCAAATTCACTGATTAGCTCTAGTAGTTTTCTGGTAGCATCTTCAGGATTCTCTATGTATAGTATTATGTCATCTGCAAACAGTGACAGCTTTACTTCTTCTTTTCCGATTTGGATTCCTTTTATTTCTTTTTGTTCTCTGATTGCTGTGGATAAAACTTCCAAAACTAGGTTGAATAAGAGTGGTGAGAGTGGGCAACCTTGTCTTGTTCCTGATCTTAGTGGAAATGGTTTCAGTTTTTCACCATTGAGGACGATGTTGGCTGTGGGTTTGTCATATATGGGCTTTTTTATGTTGAGGCAAGTTCCCTGTATGCCTACTTTCTGGAGAGTTTTTATCATAAATGGGTGTTGAATTTTGTTGAAAGCTTTCTCTGCATCTATTGAGATGATCATATGGTTTTTATCCTTCAATTTGTTAGTATGGTGTATCACATTGATTGATTTGTGTATACTGAAGAATCCTTGCATTCCTGGGATAAACCCCACTTGATCATGGTGTATGATCCTTTTAATGTGCTGTTGGATTCTGTTTGCTAGTATTTTGTTGAGGATTTTTGCATTTATGTTCATCAGTGATATTGGCCTGTAGTTTTCTTTCTTTGTGACATCTGTGTCTGGTTTGATATCAGGGTGATGGTGGCCTCGTAGAATGAATTTAGGAGTGTTCCTCCCTCTGCTATATTTTGGAAGAGCACAGATATGTTTTTTAAATTTAATGCCTTTTAAAATTTGTTTCTATCATTTGGCTCTTGCCTTTTGAAATTTGTTATATCCAAATATTAGTTATATATTTTATAATCAATTGTATAATCAATTGTATATATGCACATGCATGCTCTGTGAACATATACATTGCATATACCACATCTATAACACTTTTTTGAGTTTCAAAAGGTTAGGAATTCATGCCTTAGCAAGCTCCATTTATCTATTTAGAGATAAAAGTTATTTTCTTTTAATTGTTTCCTAAGGTGGAAACTCAGATGACTGATTTCAGGTCTTTTTTATTTTCTCATATACATTATATCTAACAATTTTCCTCTGTGTATTAGTTTCAAGATCCAGAATTAGAGAATGGGCATGTGGACACAGGAGGGGAACGGGAGGGTGGGATGAATTGGGAGATGAGGACTGACATATATACAATACCATGTTTAAAATAGATAGATAGTGGAAACCTGCTGTATAACACAGGAAGCTCAGCTCTGTGCTCTTTGGTGACCTAGATGGGTGGGATGCTGGGGGGAGCAGTGAGAGGGAGGTCCAAGAGGGAGGGAATATAGGTATACATATAGCTTATTCACTTTGTTGTACAGCAGAAACTAACACAACACTGTAGAGCAATTATACTTCAACTAAAAAAAAAAACCAAAACTGTGAACTAAAAAAAAATTTCTATATTGCTCTTGAAATTTCTGCTTTGACCCATCCATGTGTTATTTAGAAGTATTTGGTTTAATCTCTATGTTTTCTGTGACTTTATAGTTATCCTTCTGTTACTGATTTCCTGTTTAATCCCATTGTGTTCTGAGAGCAGATATTGTATTACCATTCTTTTTAATTTGTTAGAGTATGTTTCATGAATGTGGTCTGTCTTTAGAAACGTTCCATGTGTGCTTGAGAAGAGGGTGTATTCTGCTGTTGTTGGATAAAGTAGCCTATAAATATTCACTATATCCAGTTGATTAATGGTGTCGAATTCAACTAAGTCCTTACTGATTTTTTGCCTGCTGGATCTGCTCATTTCTGATAGAGGGATACTGATGTCTCTAACAATGATAGCAGATTCATCTATTTCTCTTTGCAATTCTATCAGGTTTTGCCTGAAATAGTTAAAAATGAAAGTATTCATTTTACCTTCATTATTTCTTTTTCAAATCTTTTCCTTTCTTTATGTAGATCTGAGTTTATGACCTATATTATATCCTTCCCTCTAAAGAACTTCTTTTAATATTTATTGCAAGGCAGGTCTATGGGAAGCAGTGTCCCTCAATTTTTGTTTGTCTGAGAATATCTTTATTTCTCCTTCACTTTTGCAGCAAAATTTTGCAGGGTAAAAAATTCTAGGTTGGTGTTTTGTTGTTGTTTTTCCTTAACATTTTGTATTTTACTCCACTCTCTTCTTGCTTACATGGTTTCTGAGAAGTCTCATATGATTCTTATCTTTGTTCTTTGATAAGCTGTTTTTCTCCTGTGGCTTTTTTTCAGGATTATTTTTTTATCTTTGATTTTCTGCGGTTTGAAAATAATTTCTCTAGGTGTAGTTGTTTTGGCATTTATCCTTCTTGACATTCTCTGAGCTTACTGAATTTGTGGTTTGGTGTCTGACATTAATTTGGGGAAGTTCTTAGCCATTTCTATTTCAAAAATTTCTTCTATCCGTTTATCTTTTTTTTTTCTTCTGATATTCTCTTTACATGTATGTTATATCTTTCATTCCATAGTTCTTAGATATTCTCTTCTGTTTTTTTAAGTCTTTATTTTCTTTGCCTTCTAGTTTGGGGATATTCTATTAATATATTCTCTAGCTCAGAGATTCTTTCCTCTGCCATGTCCATTCTACTAAAAAGAGTATTAAAGTCATTCTTAATTTCTATTACAGTGATTTTCATCTCTAGCATTTCTTTTTGGTTCTTTCTTAGGATTTCCATCTCCCTGCTTACCTTACCCTTCTGTTCTTGCATGCTCTCTACTTTAACCATTAGAGCCCTTAGCATGTTCTTTGCAGTTGTTTTAAATTCCCAGTCTGATAATTCTAACATCTCTGCCATATTTGTTTCTGATGCTTGCTCTGTTTCTTCAAATTGTGCTTTTTGTCTTTTGGTATGCCTTGTAAGTTTTTCTTGATACCAGACATGATGTACTGGGTAAAAGCTACTGCTGTAAATAGGCCTTAATAATGTGGTAAGTGAGGTGTGGGCAGAGGGGAAGTGTTCTGTAGTCCTACAGTTAGGTCTCAGGTTTTTAGTGAGTCTATGCCTCTGGACTTGTGAACTTCACGAGAGTTTCTCAGTTTTCTTTCTCCCCTCTTAGGCAGAACAGGATGGCTAGAATGAGCTGCAGTTAGGTATTTCCCTTCTCCCACGAGGAGAGCTAGAGCCAGCTGGAGTTGGTTATTTCCTTTCTTTCAGCTGTTAGGCTCTGATACTACCCCAGCAGGTTAAGGTCTGGTTAGTCCGTTTCCCCTGAGGGTGGGTCTTAAGAAGAACAAAGTGCTTTGGAGTATTTCAAAATTGTTCATTTTCCTCTCCTCTTGCTCAAAGCCTCAGGGTATTTTTCTCTAATATTTACTTTGAGAACCTACCTGGTTGAACTCCTGGAGGTAAATCTCACAATATTGTGGGGGCCCACTTATGACTGTGTCATCTGGAGTTTTCAACTTTCCGCATTGTTCACATTTAACCTCCAGCAACTCTTCCAATACAGTTCAAGTTTTTCTACTCCAACACTGGTTCCTGAGGTGGATGCCTCTTTTGAGTCTCTGCTCAGGTAAACCATAGCTCGCTGTATTTGTCTGTTTGTCTCTCCTATCCTGGGAGCAGTGGTTTACCCTTTGTCTTTTTAGCCTTTGACTTGTTGTTAGGAAAGTGTGGTGACTTCCAAATCCTTATACGCAGAGCGAGAAACTGGATGTCTGGCTCAGTTTTAATTTTTACAATAGTCATTTCCAATTTACCAAAAATGTATTAATTTTATCTTAATAGATAAATATGGAATGTGATATACAGTAGTATATCATCTTTTTCATTTATGTTTATACATGTGTAGATATAAAATTTGCAACCACGTTACATTATTACAAAGAATTACAATATATCATTCAACCTTTCCTTAGTAGTACTTTTTATTTATACACAGGTTTTTAAAAATTTTATTGTACTTCTCTTGCATTAGGGACATAATGAGAAAAACAAAAATAACAAGACAGGGCAAAACATCCAAAATATTTAAGTATAAAGATTTAACTTTATAATAGTGCTTATGGAAAGGAATATAATAACTTATTTGAAAAATATTCTATGAAATATACAGCATAAAAATATGCAGTAAAACATGTAATGAGAGTGTTAATTATAGGAGAATGCTATTTGTAATACAACCAGTTCATCTCTCAGGTTGAAAATGTCATTGCCGTCATATTTACTGCTTCTAGGGAGGCCTTATTTAACTCAGTTATCCTATGAGATTTGAGAAGTTTAGCTAAATACTAACCGTGATATTATGAATAGGTTATTCTGTGGAGGTATGGACATTGGGGTATAAATAGGCCATAGAATATAAAACTCTCTTTCTCTGGAAACCTTTCATTAGATCAAGGGTATCAGTGGGAATTCTGTGCATTTTGGAAGCATGAAATTTTATGGTTGTAACCTGCCATATTCTAAGAAAGAAGAGAAATGCCCTTTAAAAGAGTCTGACAGGGCTTCCCTGCTGGCGCAGTGGTTGAGAGTCCGCCTGCCGATGCAGGGGACACGGGTTTGTGCCAGGGTCTGGGAAGATCCCACGTGCCACGGAGCGGCTGGGCCCGTGAGCCATGGCTGCTGAGCCTGCGCACCCAGAGCCTGTGCTCCGCAACAGGAGAGGCCACAACAGTGAGAGGCCTGCATACCGCAAAAAAAAAAAAAAAAAAAAAAAAAAGTCTGACAAATCATCAAGTGCTATTAAAACAATAAATCACCAAACTATAGTCTTTGAACATTTCTTTTAGCCAGCCTTACACTCAGGCCATTCTCTTTCTTATAACTTTTTTGGCTGTTTATCTTCATGGTACACCAAAGACCCATATATGAGACATTTGAGTATTGCCATGTGATGAGTACATTCACCAAATACTGTTTATCTTCATGGTACACCAAAGACCCATATATGAGACATTTGAGTATTGCCATGTGATGAGTACATTCACCAAATACTTCATTGTCAATTGCAATATTCTCAATGGAAATTCAAGTTTGGCCTTTCTGTTGACTAAAAGAAAACTTTTATTATAACAAGTACATTTAGGTGTGCTTTAAAAAAAAAAAACTTTTAAAACAATGGAAAATAGACATCTTGTTTTAAAGAGAACATTACCCATACTTCATTAAGAGATATATATTTATAAACAGTTGTAACATAAGGTAGATATTTTATCACAAAATTGTCTTGCTTAGACTATGGATTTCTTTCACAAAAAGTGCTTCACAGTCCCAACCTATTATTTTAGCCAAAATAATTGCTTGTTCTAGCTTCTTTAAAATTTTATATATAAGATCTTTTTCTATTTTCTTATTCATAACTTCATTTGATAAAGCCTAATTTCTTTGCTCTGAAGCTCCTTTGCTCTCCTGTTAATTTTAAGTTCATTTTCCCTGAGCTTCCTCTACTGTTGAGAGAACCATATTGTGCACAATTATTCTTCAAAATAGACAGGGTCAGCCATTGTTTCATTTGTTATCATGGGTATGAATGCTGATAACTGACTTCTCTCATTGTTGCAACCAAGAACCTAGATGGCTAAGGAAATCTGAATGCTGCAATGGATTGTGAAGAAAATTTAGCTTAAACTCACTGCCACATTTTTAGAAGTAAATGTTTTAATAGGGATTAATTAATTCTTATATATTTGAGATGTTAAAGTCAAAGCAAATCAACAGAAAGAGGTGTGTGTGGCTTATGCGCAACATTTCTGAAGCACATGTGGGTTTTACATGACAGTATGTTCAGTACTAAACAGCTGTATTAAATGCTTACGCATATGTGTGTGTGTGTGTGTGTATGTATGTATGTAGTGAATAATAACAATACTTTGCTTGAAAAAATTTGGAACTAATCCTTTTAGTTCTTGAAACAATTTGGAACTAACCCCTTTAGTTCTAGACACACTGATTTATAAGAATTTAATAGAGATATTGGCAAACTTTGGCTTATTTAAAGGAAAAATCATTAGAATGGTAATTTGGAATCATATCATGTGAGATATGTTTCCACAGAACTGAGATATTTAGCCTGCAGTGAATTAGATCCAGGAAGATTGTCTTTAAATATTTAAAAGGATGACATCATGAAAAGTGATTGGACTTACCTTATATGTTGCCAAGGCTTAGATCTAGAAATGAAAGACTAGAGTGTTACAAAGATAAATGTAAACTTCATATAAAGAAATATATTCAGATTATCAGAATTTTACATAGATATAATTTCATGTATATGATTCTTTCTATCTATCTATCTATCTATTTATCTATCTATCTCTGAACTACTATATAATAGGCACTTGTGTTATAAAGTAAATCAATAAATAAAACAAAAGGTCCTTCTCTTAAAGTGCATATTCTAGAGGAATTCAGAATCCATTGGTAATTGTATGAGGTGATCAGTTCTAAACAAAAACAAATATATCCAAACATGGAAAATCATCATCCCATTTATTCAAACAGATTATAAAGTCCTCTGGACAATATTTTATATTTATACTGAATTTTTGCTTACTAACCCAGCATCATCACTATCAACTTTTAAGGGCTTCTCTCAATTACAGAAGTGTTGGGAGCCACATTTCCCATAACTTCCTTCCCTTTATGGTTTGAGCTTAAAATCTTCCAAGAAAAACCCATTGTTTTCCAGAAGTTGTGGCAGCCATACTTACGGGATGACTCAAGATACTTGCTTCTTCAGGTTGAACCCTTGTGAATCACCTGCTTTGCTGCTGTAGACTCTTATTTTTGTCAAAGCTTATTAGCATTGAGATGTTCACTAACAAGCTAAGATTCCTTTCTAACCTTTACTCCCCCAGCTTTTTCAATGACAATAAGTACTTATTCCCATGTATTAAAATATTTGGTGGGCTTCACTGGTGGCGCAGTGGTTGAGAATCTGCCTCCCGATGCAGGGGACATGGGTTCGTGCCCCGGTCTGGGAGGATCCCACATGCCGCGGAGCGGCTGGGCCCGTGAGCCATGGCCGATGAGCATGCGCGTCCGGAGCCTGTGCTCCACAACGGGAGAGGCCACAACAGTGAGAGGCCCACGTACCGCAAAAAAAAAAAAAAAAAAAAAAAAAAATTGGCATTTCTAATTAATAGAAAGTCTTTTAAATGAATACAGACTGATATACATCTCTAGCTATCAGAAATTATTTAAGGGAAAACAATCTTCAAAAACTAAAATCTATAATTGGCTTTCTATTCTGATTAGATTTGAAGTTAGTAATGGCCTCTTTGACACTGGAGTGAGACAGTCATGTACCTGTACTTCATTTGCCAGTTCTAACCCAGATTACCATGAAAGGCACAAGGACCACTTCAGCAATGACCTTGAAACACTGTCATAGTTACACAGTGTAACACTCCCAGTCTTCCTCAAGGGAATCTGAACCCATTTTCCAGGATGAATTTCTTTGGGAGAAAGGAAAAATCAAAAACTTTTCAGGGATTGCTTGGCACTGACTCTGAACCGAAGTTAATTCCTTGGAACCAGAAACACTGCTCTGGCCCACCAGTAAAAGTAGGGGCTATTGGTAGTGATATAACAAATTGAGATTTTGTCTTGGTCAGTTTTATAGTGTGCCTGATAGGTCACGTAAGTTACTCTGTGGTTTTTATCCAGTTCTTAGATGCACAATATGAACAAATAAATTCTACAACTGTCATAATTCCCACATTAGTTCCATGATAAATGAAGTGTGGACTATGGGGATGAAAAATGCTAAGCTTTAGTCCCTGGAACTCCCTCTTCCTACCAAAACAGTATACCAAAAATAATACCACATCCTGGAAGACCTGCAGAGAGTAATGTCACAATCAAAGACCTAAAAGATGCAAGGGTAGATATGACATCCACATTCTCGATCAAACACCTATTTGGCCAGAGGAAAAGAAATACATATCCTGAAGAATTAAAGTAGGTTTTCAGAAACTTCTTCCAATTGCTTCTGTATTCCAGATGTGGTTTCTTTACAGGAGCAAATTAATACCTCTAATACTACTTGGTATTCTTCTATTAATCTTGAGTATGCTGTCTTTTTTTGTGTTTTTTCATTAATCTTAGAGCAGAGCTATGTTACTGCCCCACATCTGTCATGATCTAGTTGTTACAGACATTGATTACCTTTCCATTACTCAAAGTCTTACTCTGATCCACTGTATTGATGACCTCATGCTGATTGGGCTTGGTGAGCAAGAAAAATAAAATACCTTAGAAACCTTGTTACTATTTATGTATGCTAGAGGGTAGGCAATATAATCTCCCAAGATTTAAGGGCTTATCACCTCAGCTAAATTTATAACAGTCTAGTGGTCCACATCATGTTGAGATTACATGACAATTAAAGGCAAATATGTTGCAACTTGTACCCTCTAAAAATAAAAAAGGGAAATGATACTTGGTGAGTTGTTTTGAATTCTAGAAGCAACTTGTACCACACATGTGAGTGTGTGCTCTACTTCATTTACTGAGCAACTTTATAGGAGAAAGAAATGGCATTAATGGAAGTCTACACTGCCACAAATGATCCCCTGTCACTTGGTCATGTGGTCTTGCAAATCCAGTCGTACTTGAAATGTTTATGACTGATAGAGATGATGTATGAGACGTCTAGATTCTCCAATATGAAAATTAACATGTACTTTCTTAGAGTTTTGGAAAAATTTATGCCCTCTTCACTCTTTTCTTTTTGATAACAGTCCCAAAAGATAATTGGAATCCTTCACCAACAAACATCATGGTATTGTGCATCCCGAGATGCTCTTCACATTGTCTGACCCACCAAATCATAAAGTTTGGCATGCAAAAACGTATATAAATATCATGTGAGAGTAATTAAGATAACTTTAGAACAGATTCTAGAGTCACAAGTAGTTTGCATGAGATATGGCTCAAATTTCACTCACTCACTTCTGCTTCCCCATCCCCCCACCTATAGCCATGTGGGTGATTACTTTTCTCCAGTGGACAAAGACAATAAGTGGAAAGACAATACTTGGAGTAGATTTCAGATAATTCCACAGGGTGTTCTGGCAACATTCAAGAGATGATTGCTGAAGAAGTATAACTTCTTAGTAGGGAAAGAATGTATTCCCAGTGAAAAGGAATTAAGGCATTGCATCTGGTCATTCATTTTGCTTGGAGGAGAAGTGCTCAGAGATGTGGATCTATGCTGATTTGTGAGCAGTTGATAGTAGTTTGGCTGATTGGTCAGGGACTTGAAGGAGAATTGAAAAATTGTAGGTCTGGGTTTAAAATATGCACATGGTCTCTTGAAAAATAGCATATAATTACATCCATGTCTCATGTAAACATTCACCAGAAGAAATCCATTGCTGAGGAAGTTTTTAATAATCAGATGGACAAAAATAACATCTTCTGTGGATATCAGTCAGTTTCTTCCTCCACCATCCAGTTGAATAACTGGCTTATGAATAAGCTGTCATTGTAGCAAAGGTTAATGTTATACGTGATCACACCAGTATGTTCTTATTCTCACCAAGGATATCCTGGCTGCAACTATTAGGGAGTTTAGCAAGTAAACAACAAAGACAAAAACTGCCAGTAGTAAAGATCAGTGCTGAACTTTTTATATGACAAAATTTTCCAAGGGATAGTAGCTAGCTAGTCCACTTGGAGAATAGAGTCCTCTAAAGAATTTGGTCAGTTATAGCATGGCTAGACTGTGGTTTTATGTTAATTTTAATTTGATAGGAAAGTGCAATACTAAAAGACACCCCAGAGAATGTCCTGTCCACATACAAGTAGGATAATATTTGTGTAGACATTTCGGGACCCAATAGAGGCAGGGCCTATTGATTCAGACCCTTCTGGGTACCCCTCTAGGTAAATAATAATGATAAACGCAGATGCTGAGAGCAATGAGAACCTGGAATGGATGGTGAAAAGAGGAAAATATAAATCTAAACACAATCACATATTGCAGAGTCTAGTACTATAATAGCCATGAATATTTTCTTGCTTACCTGACAAGTATGTATTTGTAAATAATCAAATGATTTTTCCCTTCCTTATTACCCTCCTACCTAATATCGAGTTGAAGTAATAGTGGGTAAACTGTATATGTTAAAATATGAAGAGGGACTGTGATTTAGAACTCAGAGATCAATAAAGTAACATCTCCTCTCTGTCACAGAGGAGGAGATAGGAACAATATGTAACAAAATCCCCTTCTCTCTATGGTTTCTAGGTTGACATTTTTAATAAGCATCATTCCTATATGTGTCTACACTAATATATTTGATATTTGGTAAATACACTTAAATATATATGCAAGTATTTTATTAAATCATGCATATCATAAAATACATACTGTTTATAGTTTTTCAGATTTCTATAAGTGCTATTTTTGAAAGGTATCTCATGTAGTCCTTTCATCTCAACAATATTTTATGTCTATCTTTCTTGAGGTATGTATATCTAGTTTGTTGCTTCCTAATACTGCATAGTTGTCTATATTATGTATCCACCATATATCGCTTCCCTTTTCTTCTATTGATGGGATTTAGATCTATGTTCTAACTTATTGCTATTGCAAATAATTCCATAATAAACATCCTCACACATCTTACATGGAAAAAATATAAAAATATTTCTCTAGAAAATTAACAAAAATTACTGTGTCATATGGCATAACTCAAACTGCATTCTGCCTTTTTTCTCTTATACTCTCCTCTGCAGAGTCTGAAAGCTACAGACTATATTTCCCAGAATCTTGTGCAGTTAGAATCTTAGATATGCATTAAGTTCTGCCAGTTACAAGCACTCAGGTGAGATTTGGAAGGTGTGACTAAGCCAGAAGGCAACTTCCTGCCTCTTTTGTCTGTTTTCTGCTGACACACTATGTAGGTTGTTTTTTCTTTGGGGCTCTGTTTTATCAATAAAAAAAAAAAAAGGAATAAGCTAGACATTGTCTAATATTCTAGTGCTTCTAAATTTTTTTCTGGTTATTGTGAATGTGAAAGTGGATTTTTTTACAGTGTGTAGAGACTTTGTACAATGAGTTTGGAATCAAACTGGGCATTTCTAAAGTCCTGTAGTATAGCATTGCCTTGAAAAAAACAGGGCCTGTCTGGTTGTAGATTTAGAAATCTCATTTGTCAACATTTGTGTAATGGTGGATTAATCACTTGGGGGAAAAGTTATATTAAACAAGCTCTCAGAAACTAATACATTAAAATCAGAATGCCAGTGCATTAAAGTAGGTCATATAACATGATACTTAGGCTCACAATCACTCCCTCTAGCCAAAGTTGTATGGGAAGTGAAATTAAAATCAGAATATTGTTTCATAATAGAAAATCGTAACAAGGGTTGGAGGTAAGTTGTACAATCAGGGCCATCAAGCCATGAACATTGGTTGTATCCATCTCCTTTATACTGATAGATCTCCTATATAGCCTAGAGACTTATTTTCACAAGTCTGGTCACTTTCTACCCTGGTCAGTGATGGATGCACAACCAATTTTTTTTCTCATTAGAATGCTAAACTTTTATAAATCATGTGCAAATCTTCTTACGTTGATAATGTGTTCTATCTTGTAAAATAATAACTTTCATATACTAAGACATCAGATTTTTTTAGTTAAAATCATGATTCAAACAGAATCTTTATGACTTGAAAGAGTCATAGTCAGTTTCCCTTAATTGATATTGGGTGTTCATTCCTGTTATACACTTGGAAGTGTGCCAGTAAAGTGTAGGTGTTTAAATAATATTTGTTCAGTGACTGAATTTATGGTCCCCTCCCCATTTTTTTTAGCCAGATTACTGACTTTATCACTAACATATTGATAAAGGCTAGTTTCATTCTTGAAGAGTAGTTTTAACTTTAGATGTCTGGATAATTTCTAGTAGCTTCATGTGCCATATTAAAATGAGATTTTACTTTGGTAATATGTAAGGCAGTGGAATTAAATGGTGTGCAACATTATTAAAAATAAAATTTATTAATACTTTATAGTTTTAAGATTAATTATGCATATATAAAATGACTTGAAGACACATTATATTTACATAGCTAAATTAGCTCAGGTAATATAATATTAAATTATTTTAATGCATCTCTTCTAACATTTAATACCATTTATATAAATGATTTTTCTAAAATTCTAGAATAGATATTTAATCCACAGCATTGAATGGAATTGTAAATAAAATAAGACCCTTAAAGGCCTTAAGAGCTAAACAGGTAATGATGATCCATTTTTCTCCTCTCATCTCTGTATTAGAAAATACAAAACTTTCTTATATGTATGCTGAAATTAAGATTACTACGTTATACATATTGTATTTGGAACAATATAGATAATATATCAAAGCTGAATTTTTCTCAGTTTTGCATTCCCATGCTTTACTGATGCCAGAAGAATGGGTTTAATACCCCTAAATGGTACTTTAGTAAGGGATTCTGAGTACTTTATTGAGTGATTCTCCATTTATGGGGAAAAAAGTTGGCTCTATTAAGTATTTCCACATGTTCTGATTTTGTGACACATTTTTCATGAAAAGCTGTTATACCCTCTCCTTCTTTCCATGTCCCTTTATGGTTGTAGTGTGTGTGTGTGTATGTGTGCACATGCATACGCATGCATGTTGGTTTCTTCCTCTTTTTTTATTAAGAAGTTTCAATTTGCCTCTTTTTTTATAATCTCATTTTTGAGTACTCTTCATGGTACAAGCATCTATCAGACTTTTAAATGCCTCATTTTTCTGAAATAAAGTCTATTAGACTTTCTGGGGGCAGCATTTTTAGTTCATTATCTTTTTAAGTATTTGATCTTTCACAGCTTATAAATATCATCTACTGGATGTTTTAGACCAGCTGATCAATTAAGATAAAGTGATAGCATACTAGGACAGATAAGCATATATTCAGTCTTTAGAATTTGTATGCTACCAGTATCAGGTAAGAAAAAAAATTGTATTATCTAACACTACGTTACCTACATTCTTACAATTAAGTCAAGATAATCATTTACATATTTTTGCATGTCTTTATTCTAGAAAAAATGTAACATTTCTTAAGAAGTTGTTGGTGGAGTCTATTTGCCCTGCCATAAATAAATAAATAAATAAATATTTACTTGCCAAGAAAACAAGATAAAAAATCATGTTGGTGTTAGAAATTCACAGTAGCAAAAATATCAGGTGAAATGGATCAAATGATCATTTTAATTCTGGCTTTATTGCCTTCATTCATTCCTTCCCACCTTTAAGAAATTACCCAAATTAAACCTCTTGGAATAAATTCATTAGGAGTAGCAACAATAGTTCTAGTGCTTATGTTGGGTTATAATGAAATGTATATTATTTCTAAGAAACTAATGTTTTTAGATATTTCATGATTCATTATTTAATGTTATTATATAATTGAACAATTTTTCCTCAATAAGTAATAATGTTTTAGATCAATTGCTCTCCATGGAAAATGCCTTTTATAATTAATAAATATTAAGAGTGGTTTTCAGAGTCTCATCTTTCTGTCTTCCATCTACACATTTATTGAAAAGAGGTAAGATACGTATAATGCAAATTAACTTCACACTACACTGGAACTGTTAAGCCAGATATTCTAATTCTTTTCCAATTCAAATGCTTTCTAAAGCTTAAAGTTATTACTGGTAATGAGTAATTTAATTTACTTAATTTAATTAAACTATATTTAATTCAGTTACATGAAGACGTTCCAGGAAAGTTTGAAAATACATATGATGATAATATCCATGGATTTAAGAAAAATATTGTGTTACAAATATGCTTCATTATATTGTAGAATCACTGAAGGATAATTATTCTTGAATCCTGAATGAAATTTTCTAAAAGATGATGATTAAAAACAAATCATAAAACAAACAATGAAGGGTAAAATTAACATATAAAATATGATTTTAGATTGAGCAAGAAAACCTGGATGACACTTAAAGCTCACTGCAAAACAGTATCAATAAAGCACAAGGGAAACATTTTTTTCTCCAAATGAATCAATTAAAAGTCAGAAAAAAATCTAAAACAAAAACTTAAGGAAGTCAGGTTCTGCCTCCTTTCTTCTAATTTCGTCCCTATGAATTATGCATGGTGGAAACAATACCATGTGAAAGTTTCTATTAGGTTCTACTATGTAGTGTTTTTTTAACACACATTATTACCAAAGCTTATCCATATGCATGGAGACAAAAGTTTATAATGGCTTTTCATTCTTAACTAAAGCTTAGACATTGAATTTCTCAGAGGCAGGGAACACTGGGGCCACTTATGAATAGTGTGCTGTGCGGTGGCTTTGGGGGCCAAAGCACAGAGTGCAGGCAGCCCATTCTCCAGACATTGAGCTGCTTGGTTCCACTCCATCTACTAAAGGCATTTTATACCCAAAGACTTTGGGGGCACTCTCTTGATAAGTTCACAGAGTGAACAATCAAAGCCTTCACTATGTGTTTTAAAAGCAGAATCTCCTTTTCCAAACTTTCCCATGTCTATTCACTTCCTGTTCTTATTGATTTTTGGACTTTTTTTCCCACCCCTTGTACAATTATTTAGTGTCTGCCCTGCCTTTTCATGTATTTACTTTGTTCCCTCATATGCTACACTATGCATTCCTCTTTTTTCTTCTGTTATTCAAGTATCCTGTTCTCACCAAATTGTGTTTTTCATCTTACTTTCTTTGTTTTCCTTATTCTATGTCTTCTCATTCCTCTTTATTCTTACAATAAAGTTCTTATTTTCAAAATCTATTGAGCAAAATAAACTCTTTGTTCATTGTGTCTTTAAAAAAGTGCTAGCAATTACTTTCTTCAAATAAAATGATAAAAAAGATACCTGTTCCACTATGGTCTCTGACATAGTGGAGTGGATTTAGGAAGATCATAAACTAGAGAAGTGAAATAGCAGAGGAAAAAAGTGCTTAGTAGAAAAAAAATGAACAGACACAAGATGGAAATAGGACAATTCTGGGCAATATTCCAGAGGTAATGATGGGTAGATATAGAAATGTACATGGGAGGGGAGACTAGAGGTCAGAATGAAAATTGAGTTCAAGTTTTCTGACCTTGGGTGCAAAATGAATGACTGTATGAGGAAGCAGGTACAAACAAGAGAAACAGTTTAGGGAACAAAGGCAAATTTACTTAGATATTTAAACATGAATATCAAAATTATTAAACTAAGGAAATTTCCAAAGAATGGGAATTTAATATGTTAGAAACAAAATAATACTATCATCTAGCATTCTGTGGTGATAAAAATTAGGATAAGAGGAAAATAATTTGTTTATGGAAATACAACTATCTCTGGATCGTTTGCAAGAAGTGCTTAACTATAGAATCTATTCCACTATGGTATAACCTCAGGTCACTATCTAATCATAAAAATGGCTTTGTATTACACAATCATTGTAAATCACAGGCAAAGAGAAAATGGAGATTGATTCTTCAGGCCCTGAAAAGATACTGAGATTCTCTAACACTTAAAGGAAACAGGAAGATCATTGATACCAGCACAGACTATAGGTCATTGACACTTGTGTATAGAAAGCAGAATAACCACTCAAAATTACACTCTATTCTAATGACACCATTCATATATTGGAAAACAAATATAAATTTCTTAAATTTGACTCATAAAGGCTCATGCTTAGGGAGATATGCTAGTCACCACAGGAGATTAAATTTTCATTGGAGACCTATGGCATAATATTCTCTTTTATCCTAATTATTACTTTTCTATTAAATTAGATAAAAATCACTCCTGGGTCCATATAATTTATGTTTTTCTATCATATAATGTACAGTTTTCTCACTTAAACTGCCTAGTTATACATTTCTTCAACTTTTTTTCAGATTTCAATAATTACATGTAGGAACTTTCTGGAAACAATCCACATATGCAATGACAATTTCACACACACACATGCAGAGATTGGATTCAATATTCTAGAATAATGAGTATCATGTGACTCTTTAAGCCCTTCAAATACTTTTGTCCTACAGATAATATGTCAGAATAGAAATTCATAGAGAAAAATGCAAGGACAATATTACCTTTTCAAGAAATATTGAAGAAGCTAGTCCTTTATTCTTTTATGTTCCAGGTATAGTGCTTAAGATAAAAGTACAGAGAAGAACACATGAAAAGCCCTGACTTACAGGAATCTTACAGGTTTAGAAGGAGACAGTTATATAAATAAATAATTTATATTCAATATAAAAAAATGATAGAATAGCAACATAGACAACATGCTCTAACAACAGAGAGGCCAGCTAAGTCTGGTGACTCAGGGAAGTCATCATAAAGAAAAGTAGGTTTACTATGGTTTTTATGTAAACACTTTATTGAGATATAGTTTACATGCTAACAATTAATCCATTTAAGGTTTTTCCTATGTTCACAGAGTTATGAAATCATCACCAGAATACAATTTTACAAAGTTTTCATCATGCCATGATAAAATACTATACATATTAGGAGTCATTCTCCACCCACCCCACCTCCTCACCCTAAGCAAACACATATGTACTTTCTGCCTCTATATATTCACCTATTTTGGCCATTTCATATAAATGGAAATGTGAACAAATGGTCTTTTGTTATTGTTTCATTTATAACATTTTTGTGGTTCATACATGTTATACCATGTATTAATGCTTCCCTTTTCACAGCCAAGTAATATTACATTGCATAAATATATAACATTTTATTAATTTATCAGTTGAAGGAGATTTGGGTTGTTTTCTCTGTTTGACTATTAAGAATGATGCTGGGGGGACCTTCAAGATGGCGGAGGAGTAAGATGTGGAGATCACTTTCCTCCCCACAAATACATCAAAAATACATCTACACGTGGAACATATCCTACAGAACACTTACTGAACGCTGGCAGAAGACCTCAGACTTCCCAAAAGGCAAGAAAATCCCCACGTACCTGGGTAGGGCAAAAGAAAAAACAGAGACCAAAGAATATAGATGGGACCTGTACCTCTGGGAGGGAGCTGTGAAGGAGGAAAAGTTTCCACACACCAGGAAGCCCCTTCACTGGCAGAGACTGGGGTGTTGGGAAGGGGGGGAGCTTTAGAGCCATGGAGTAGAGTGCAGCAACAGCGGTGCAGAGGGCAAATCAGAGAGATTCCTGCACAGAGGATCAGTGCCGACCAGCACTCACCAGCCTGAGAGGCTTGATTGCTTACCTTCCAGGGCAGGTGGGGGCTGGGAGCCGAGGCTTGGGCCTCAGAGGTCAGATCACAGGGAGAGGACTGGGGTTGGCTGCATGAACACAGCCTGAAGGGGCCTAGTGCACCACAGCTAGCCGGGAGGGAGCCTGGGAAAAAGTCTGGGCCTGCCTAAGAGGCAAGAGACCAGTGTTTCGGGGGCACGAAGAGAGGGCATTACTTCCCTGTCTGCCCACAGAAGGCAGATCACTACCTAAATGAGCTCCAGAGGTGGGCACAAGACATGGCTATCAGCTCCGACCCCAGAGATGGGCATGAAATGCTAATGCTGCTGCTGCAGCCACAAAGAATCCTGTGTGCAAGCACAGGTCACTATCCACATGCTGCCGGCCCTGGCGCCTGTGCAGCCTGCCACTGCCAGGGCCCTGTGATCCAGGGACACCTTCCCTGGGAGAACATACGGTGTGCCTCAGGCTGTTGCAGCGTCGCACTGGCCTCTGCCACTGCAGGCTTGCCCCGCATTCCAGTTATAACTACCGTACCCCTCTCTACCCGTGGCATGAGTGAGTAAGAGCCCCCTAATCAACTGCTGCTTTAACTCCCTTCTGTCTGGGTGAGGAACAGATGACTGTGGGTGACCTACACACAGAGGTAGGGCCAAAACCAAAGCTGAACACCAGGAGCTTTGTGAAAAAAGAAAAGAAAGGGAAATTTCTCCCAGCAGCCTCAGGAGCAGCAGATTGAATCCCCACAAGCAACTTGATGTACCCTGCATCTGCAGAATACCTGAATAGACAACGAATCGTCCCAAAATTGAGGCAGTAGACTTTGGGAGCAACTCTAGACTTGGGGTTTGCTGTCTACAACTGACATGTTTCTGATTATTATGTTTATGTTAGTATAGTTTTAGTGATTGTTATCATTGATGGATTTGTTTATTGCTTTGGTTGCTCTCCTATTTTTTATTATTACTTTAAATTTTTTTATTTTAATAATTTTATTTTTTAATTTATTTTTTTATTTCTTTTTTTCTCCCTTTTCTTCTGAGCTCTGTGGCTGACAGGGTCTTGGTCCTCTGGCCAGGTGTCAGGCCTGTGCCTCTGAGGTGAGAGAACCAAGTTCAGGACATTGGTCCACCGGAGACATCCTGGCCTCACGAAATATCAATTGACAAGAGATCTCTCAGAGATCTCTGTCTCAATGCTAAGAGCCAGCTCCACACAATGGTGAGCAAGCTCCAGTGCTAGATGTCCCATGCCAAACAACTAGCAACACAGGAACAAAACGCCACTGATTAGCAGAGAGGCTGCCTAAAATCATACTAAGTTCACAGACAACCAAAAATACACCACCAGACATGGCCCTGCCACCAGAAAGACAATATCCAGTCCCACCCACCAGAACACAGGCACCAGTCCCCTCCACCAGGAAACCTACACAAGCCACTAAACCAACCTTACTCACTGGGGGCAGACACCAAAAACAATGTGAACTATGAACCTGCAGCCTGTGAAAAGGAGACCCCAAACATAGTTAAGGAAAATGAGAAGACAGAAATATGCAGCAGATGAAGGAGAAAGGTAAAAACCCACCAGACCAAATGAATGAAGAGGAAATAGGCAGTCTACCTGAAAAGAATTCAGAGGAATGATAGTAAAGATGATCTAAAATCTTGGAAATAGAATGGAGAAAATACAAGAAATGCTTACTAAGGATCTAGAAGAACTAAAGATCAAACAAACAATGATGAACAACACAATAAATGAAATTTAAAATTCTCTAGAAGGAATCAATAGCAGAATAACTGAGGCAGGATAATGGATAAGTAACCTGGAAGATAAAATACTGGAAATAACTACCACAGAGCAGAATAAAGAAAAAAAGAATGTAAAGAATTGAGGACAATCTCAGAGACCACTGGGACAACATTAATTGCACCAACATTCAAATTATAGGGGTCCCAGAAGAAGAAGAAAAAAGGGTCTGAGAAAATATTTGAAGAGATTATAGTTGAAAACTTCCTTAACATGGGAAAAGAAATAGTCAAGTCCAGGAGGCACAGAGAGTCCCATACAGGATAAATCCAAGGAGAAACATGCCAAGATGTATTAATCAAACTATCAAAAATTAAATACAAAGAGAAAATATTAAAAGCAGCAAGGGAAAAGCAACAAATAACATACAAGGAAATCCCCATAAAGTTAACAGCTGATCTTTCAGCAGAAACCCTGAAAGCCAGAAAGGACTGGCAGAACATATTTAAAGTGATGAAAGGGAAAAACCTACAACCAAGATTACTCCACCCAGCAAGGATCTCATTCAGATTTGATGGAGAAATTAAAACCTTTACAGACAAGCAGAAGTTAAGAGAATTCAGCACCACCAAACTAGCTTTACAACAAATGCTAAAGGAACTTCACTAGGCAGGAAATACAAGAGAAGGAAAAGACCTACAAAAACAAACTCAAAACAATTAAGAAAATGGTAATAGGAACATATGTATTGATAATTACCTTAAGTGTAAATGGATTAAATGCTCCAACCAAAAGACATAGACTGACTGAATGGTTACAAAAACAAGACCTGTATATATGCTGTTTTCAAGACACTCATTTCAGATCAAAGAGCACATACAGACTGAAAGTGAGGGGAGGGAAAAAGATATTCCATGCAAATGGAAATCAAAAGAAAGCTGGAGTTGCAATTCTCATATCAGACAAAATAGACATTAAAATAAAGATTATTACAAGAGACAAAGAAGGGCACTACGTAATAATAAAGAGATCAATCTAAGAAAAAGATATAACAACTGTAAATATTTATGCACCCAACATAGGAGCACCTCGATACATAAGGCAAATGCTAACAGCCATAAAAGGGGAAATCGACAGTAACACAATCATAGTAGGGGACTTTAACACCCCACTTTCACCAATGGACAGATATTCCAAAATGAAAATAAGGAAACACAAGCTTTAAATGACACATTAAACAAGGTGGACTTAATTGTTATTTACAGGATGTTCCATGCAAAAACAACAGAAAACACTTTCTTCTCAAGTGTTTATGGAATATTCTCCAGGATAGATCATACCTCGGGTCAAAAATCAAGCCTTGATAAATTTAAGAAAATTGAAATCGTATCAGATATATTTTCTGACCACAACACTATGAGACTATATGTCAATTACAGGGGGAAAAAACTGTAAAAAATACAAACACATGGAGGCTAAAAAATACACTACTAAATAACAAAGAGATCACTGAAGAAATCAAAGAGGAAATCAAAAAATGCCTAGAAACAAATGACAATGAAAACATGACAACCCAAAACCTATGGGATGCAGCAAAAGCAGTTCTAATAGGGAAGATTTTAGACATACAATCCTACCTCAAGAAACAAGAAAAATCTCAAATAAACAACCTAACCTTACAGCTAAAGCAATTAGAGGAAGAAAAACAAACAAACAGAAACCCCCAAAGTTAGCAGAAGGAAAGAATTCATAAAGATCAGATCAGAAATAAATGAAAATGAAATGGAGAAAACAGTAGCAAAGATCAATAAAACTAAAAGCTAATTCTTTGAGAAGATAAACAAAATTGATAAACTACTAGCCAGGCTCATCAAGAAAAAAAGGGGGAAGACTCAACGGAATTAGTAATGAAAAAGAAGTAACAGCTGATACTGCAGAAATATAAAGGATGCTGAGAGATTACTACAAGCAACTGTATGCCAATAAAATGGACAATCTGGAAGAAATGGACAAATTCTTAGAAAAGCACAACCTTCTGAGGCTGAACCAGGAAGAAATGGAAAACATAAAAAGACCAATCACAAGCACTGAAATTGAAAATGTAATTAAATATCTTCCAACAAACAAAAGCCCAGGACTAGATGGCTTCACAGGTGAATTCTATCACACATTTAGAGAAGCGCTAACACCTACCATTCTCAAACTTGCAAAATATAGCATAGGGTGGAACACTCCTAAACTCATTCTACAAGACCACCATCACCCTGATACAAAAACCAAAGATGCCACAAAAAAAGAAAACTACAAGCCAATATCACTGATGAACGTAGATGCAAAAATCCTCAACAAACTGTTAGCAAACAGAATCCAGCAGCACATTAAAAGGATCATACACCATGATCAAGTGGGGTTTATCCTAAGACTGCAAGGATTCTTCAGTATATGTAAATCAGTCAATGTGATATACCATACTAACAAACTGAAGGATAAAAACTGTATGATAATATCAGTAGATGCAGAAAAAGCTTTTGACAAAATTCAACACCCATTTAAGATAAAAACTCTCCAGAAAGTAGGCATAGAGGGAACTTACCTCAATATAATAAAGGCCATATGTGACAAACCCACAGCCAACATCATTCTCAACGGTGAAAAACTGAAACCATTTCCTCTAAGATCAGGAATAAGACAAGGTTGCCCACTCTCACCACTGTTATTCAAGATAGTTTTAGAAGTTTTAGCTATAGCAATCAGAGAAGAAAAAGATAAAAGGAATACAAATTGGAAAAGAAGTAAAACTGTCCCTGTTTGCAGAGGACATGATACTCTACATTAAGAATGCTAAAGATGCTACAAGAAAACTACTAGAGCTAATTGATGAATTTAGTAAAGTATCAGGACACCAAATTAATGCACAGAAATCTCTTGTATTCCTATACACTAACAAGAAAAATCTGAAAGAGAAATTAAGGAAACACTCCCATTTACCACTGCAACAAAAGGAATAAAATACCTTGGAATAAACCTGCCTAGGGAGGCAAAAGACCTGTATGCAGAAAACTATAAGACACTGATGAAAGAAATCAAAGATGATACAAACAGATGGAGAGCTCTACCATGTTTTTGGATTGGAAGAATCAACTTTGTGAAAATGACACTACTACCCAAAGCAATCTACAGATTCAATTTAATCTCTATCAAACTACCACTGACATTTTTCACAGAACTAGAACAAAAATTTTCACAATTTGTATGGAAACACAAAAGACCCCAAATAGCTAAAGCAATCTTGAGAAAGAAAAATGGAGCTGGAGGAATCAGGCTCCTTGACTTCAAACTATACTACAAAGATAAAGTAATCAAGACAGTATGGTACTGTCACAAAAACAGAAATATAGATCAATGGAACAGGATAGAAAGCCCAGAGATAAACCCACGCACATACGGTCACCTTATCTTTGATAAAGGAGGCAAGAATATACAGTGGAGAAAAGACAGCCTCTTCAGTAAGTGGTGCTGGGAAAACTGGACAGCTACATGTAAAAGAATGAAATTAGAACACTTCCTAACACCATACACAAAAATAAACTCAAAATGGATTAAGGTCCTAAATATAAGGCCAGACACTATGAATCTCTTAGAGGAAAACATAGGAGGAACACTCTTTGACATAAATCACAGCAAGATCCTTTTTGACCCACCTCCTAGAGTAATGGAAATAGAAACAAAAATAAACAAATTGGACCTAAGGAAACTGAAAAGCTTTGGCACAGTAAAGGAAACCATAAACAAGACAAAAAGACCACAGTCAGAATGGGAGAAAAGATTTGCAAATGAAGCAGTTGACAAAGGATTAATCTCCAAAACATACATGCAGCTCAATATCAAAAAACAAACAGCCCAATCCAAAAATGAGCAGAAGACCTAAATAGACATTTCTCCAAAAAGGTATACAGATTGCCAACAAATACATTAAAGGATGCTCAACATCACTAATCATTAGAGAAATGCAAATCAAAGCCACAATGAAGTATCACCTCACGCTGGTCAGAATGGCCATCATCAAAAACTCTACAAGCAATAAATGCTGGAGAGGGTGTGGAGAAAAGGGAACCCTCTTGCACTGTTGGTGGGAATATAAATTGTTACAGCCACTATGGAGAACAGTATGGAGGTTCCTTAAAAAACCAAAAATATAACTACCATATGACCCACAATCCCACAACTGGACTTATACCTGAGAAAACCATAATTCAAAAAGAGACATGTACCACAATGTTCATTGCAGCACTATTTACAATAGCCAGGGCATGGAAGCCACCTAAGTGTCCATCAACAGATGAATGGATAAAGAAGATGTGACACATATATACAATGGTATATTACTCAGCCATAAAAGGAAACGAAATTGAGTTATTTGTAGTGAGGTGGATGGACCTAGTGTCTGTCATACAGAGTGAAGTATGTCAGAAGGAGAAAAACAAATACCATATATTAACACATATACATGGAATCTAAGAAGATCTATATACGGAAACTATGGGCAGGATAGTAATAAAGACTCAGATGTAGAGAATGGAGTTGAGGACATGGGGAGGGGGAAGGGTAAGCTGGGACGAAGTGAAAGAGTAGCATGGACATATATACACTACCAAATTTAAAATCGATAGCTAGTTGGAAGCAGCCACATAGCCCAGGGAGATCAGCTGGGTGCTTTGTGGCCACCTAGAGAGATGGGATAGGGAGGGTGGGAGGGAGATACAAGAGGGAGGGTATATGGGGATATATGTATACATATAGCTGATTCACTTTTTTATACAGCAGAAACTAACAACATTGTAAAGCAATTATACTCCAATAAAGATGTTAAATAAAAAAATAATTATGGTGCTTTGAACACTTGTGTACAAGTTTTTTTGAATACCTATTTTCATTTCTCTTGGGTGTGTACCTAGGAGTGGAATTTCTGGATTATGTAGTACTTCTGTGAGGAACCACCAAAACTGTTTTCCATAGCACTAATTTACATTGTCAGCATTCATGTAAAAGTGTTTCAGTTTCTCCATTTCTAACATATTTTACTGTCTGTGTTTTCTACTGTAGTCATTCTAGAGGGTATGAAGTGGTATTTGATAGTTTTGATTTGCATTTACCTAATGTTGATATTTTTTTTATGTGCTTATTGGCCATATTTGTATCTACTTTGGATAAAAGTCTATTCAAATGTGTTACCTACTTTTCATAGGAATATTTATCTTTTTCTTATTGAATTATAAGTATTTCTGTATACTTTGTATATATGTGCCTTATCAGCTATAAGATTTTGCACATGTTTTCTCTGATACCATGGGCTGGCTTTCACCTTCTTGATGGTATAGTTAGAAGCACAAAACATTTTAATTTTGATTAAGTCCAATTTATCTATTTTTTTTCTTTTTGTCTTTTATGCTTTTGGTGTCTTATCTAAGAAACCATTGCCTAATGTAAAGTCATAAATTTACTCATATGTTTCCTTCTAAAAACTTTAGACATTTAGCTCTTACATTTGGACCTATAAGCTATTTTGAGTTAATTTTTGTGTATGGTGTAAGGAAAGAGTCCATTTAATTTATTCTTTCATGTGGCTATCCAGTTGTCCCAGCAGCATTTGTTAGAGAAACTATTATGTCCTCATTAAATTGTCTTGAAACCATTGTCGATATCCACTGACAAAAGATGTGAGGGTTTCTTTGGGGACTCTCAACTCTGTGTAATTTATCTAGATGCCTATACTTATGCCAGTACCACCTTGCCTTGATTACTATATCTTTGTAGTAATTATTTTAGCTACTAAAATAATTTAGCTAAAGGATTATTTTAGCTACTCTGGCCCCTGGCATTTAATATGAAATTTAGGATCAATTTGTCAGTTTCCACAGAACAAACAAAAATACAAACATGAAGCTGGAATTTTGGATAAGGATTGAACTGAATCTGTAAATTAATTTGGGGAGTATTAACACCTTAACAATTTTAAGTCTTCTGGTTCATAGAGGTGGCTACTTTTATATTTACTTAGATCCTCTTAAACTTCTTTCAAAAATGTTATGAAGTTACCAGTGAACAAGTCTGGCACGTATTTTGTTAATTTCTTCCTAAGTATTTTATTTTTGTTGATGCTGTTGTAAATAGGATTGTTTTCTCATTTCATTTTTGGATTTTTCATTGTTTGTAGCATTTCAATTAAATTTTTAATACTGATTGCATATCTTGCAGCTTTGGTGAATCTGTGTGTAAGTTCTAAGAGTTTTTAGTGGAGTCTTAGGAATTTCCATGTGCAGAATCATGCCATCTACAAATAGGGATAAATTTACTTCTTTCTTTCTAGTCTGAATACTTTCTTTTTCTTGCTTAATTGCCCAGGCTAGAACCTCCTGTAATATTGAAGAGAAGTGGCAAGAATGAATATCCTTATCTTCTTATGGATCTTAAAGAGAAAGTTTTGAAACCTTTCCATTTAAGTATGATGTT
Source organism: Mesoplodon densirostris (assembly GCF_025265405.1). Classification (NCBI taxonomy): domain Eukaryota; kingdom Metazoa; phylum Chordata; class Mammalia; order Artiodactyla; family Ziphiidae; genus Mesoplodon; species Mesoplodon densirostris. Next base: position 86,888,282 of record NC_082663.1, read on the forward strand.
CACTGTAGGGGTTTAGCAGAAGACATTTTTCAGTTTGAGTACATTCCCTTACATTGTACATTTGTTGATTATTTTTTATCATGAATGGATGTTGTTATTCTCTGAATGCTTTTTTCTAAATCTATAGGCAGTCATAGTTTTTTTCTTCTTTATCTCATTTATATGGTCTATTATATTGATTGATTTACAGGTGTAGGACAAAGCCTGCATGCCTGTGATAAATTTCCTTTACTCATGGTGTGTATTTTCTATGTGTTGCTAGACTTAATCTGCTAGTAGTTTTGAAGTGTTTTGCATCTATATTTCAGAGGGATATTGGTCTGTAGTTTTCTTGTGGTGTTTTTCTTTGTTTTTCATATCAGGGTAATACTTGCTTCATAGAATGATTTAAGAAGTGTTTCCTTATCTTCTATTTTTTGGGAACAGCTTCTGAAAATTGGTATTGATTATTATTTAAATGTTTAATGGAATTCAACAGTGAAGCTATTTGGGGCTGGACTCTTCTTTGTGGGGAGGTTTTCAATTACTAATTCAATCTCTACTTGATATAGATACATTCAGATTGTCTATATCTTCTTAAGTCAGTTACAGTTATGTTTCTAGAAATTTATTCATTTCATCAAAGTTATCTAACTCATTGTTCATACTGTTAATGTATAATCCTTTTGTGTTAATGAAAGTTTGAAACTAATATCTTCCCTGTGTTCCTGATTTAAGTAACTTGAGTATTCTATTTTTTTTTCCCTTGGTTAGTGTAGCTAAAGGTTTGTCAATTTGTCAGTTATTTCCAAGAACCAACTTTTGCTTTTGTTGTTTTTCTCTATTACTTTATTATTCCCTATTTTATTGATTTCTGCTCTGTGTTATTTCTGAGAGGATTCTAAGCCCAAGTCAATGTTCTGGTACCAATTCCAAAGTGGGATGGGGTGAGAGCATTTCCCATACCAACAAGCAACTCAATTCAAACACTGTCTGCCCAAGAGATAGCATCAGATTCTACAGGTTAAGGGTTCAGTCCTTCAAGGCTTCCTGCCTACCCACTTCAGATGCCAGTGCAAGCCTTGGTTATCAGCTGTGCTTCTGACCAACTGGCTATAGATTGGAGGTTTCCACAGTTCTCTCCTTGGGTTTGACTAATTTGCTAGAGCAGCTCACAGAACTCAGAGAAACATTTTACTTACTAGATTACAGGTTTATTATAAAAGGATGTAACTCAGGAACAGCCAGATGGAAGAGATGCATAGAGTAAAGTAGGGAAAGGGTGGGAAACTTCCATGCCCTCTCCGTGTATGCCACTCTCCCCAAATCTCCTCGTGGTCACAACACAGAAGCTCTTTGAACCCTGTCCGTTTGGGTTTTTTTTTTTTTTTTTGCGGTATGCGGGCCTCTCACTGTTGTGGCCTCCCCCGTTGCGGAGCACAGGCTCCGGACGCGCAGCCTCCGGACGCGCAGGCTCAGCGGCCATGGCTCACGGGCCCAGCCGCTCCGCGGCATATGGGATCCTCCCAGACCGGGGCACGAACCCGTATCCCCTGCATCGGCAGGCGGACTCTCAACCACTTGCGCCACCAGGGAGGCCCCCGTTTGGGTTTTTATGGAAGCTGCGTTACATAAACACGATTGGTTAAATCATCAGATATTGGTGATTGGTTCAACCTCCAGTCCCTTTCTACTCCCTAGAAATCAGGGGGTGGAACTCCAAGTTCCAATCTTCTAATTATGGTTTGTACCTTCAGGTCTCCATGGTTTCTGAAAAAAAGCGTTTTTAATTTTTAATGATTTCTTGTGTGTGATGAGTATTTTTCTCTTAATGTTCTCCACAGGTTCTCTTTGATTGGTTTTAGGCAGTTTGTCCATGCTGTATTTATGTTTAGTGTGGACCTCTCTTTCTTTTTTAAGACTTGGGTTTTTTAGAGTAGTTTTATGTTTATAATAAAATTCAGAGGGAGGTACAGAGATTTCATAATACCCCCACCCCCACAAATATATAGCCTTTCCCATAATAAGCATTACTCATCAGAATGGTACCTCTTTTTTTTCTTTTTTTTAACCAAAGATGAATCTATATTGACATATCATAGTCACAAAAATCCTTAGTTTACCTTAGGGTTCACTCTTGATGTTGTACATTCTACAAGTTTGAACAAATGTCTTATAACATATCCATTATTATAATATCATAAAGGGTATTTTCACTGCCGTAAAAGTTCTCTTTGCTTTGCCTATTTATCTCTCCCCACCACCAGCCCTGGAAACCACCGATCTATTTATTATCTCCATAGTTTTGCCTATTTCAGAATGTGATATTTGGTATCACACAGTATATAAACTTTTAGATTGGCATTTTTCACTTAATAAATTTTTTGACATCTGTCTGTTGAACATGACATCTCTCAGTGTAGGTGTTTTGGCATTTACCCATCTTGATGTTTCTGAGCTTACTGTGTCTGACATTAATTTGAGGAAAGTTCTCAGTCATTATCGTTTCAAATATTTTTTCTGTTCCTTTGTCTTTTTCTTCACCTCTGGTTTTCCTATTACCTGCTTATTAAACCTTTGTAATTGCCACACAGTCTTTGGATATTCTGTTCTGCTTTTTTTCCCCTGGCTTTTTCTTCTCAGTTTTTGAGGATTCTGTTGATATATCTATCTTCTACCTCAGAAATTCTTTCCTCATCCATGTCCAGTCTACTTATAAGCCCATCAGAGAGATTCTTAATTTCTATTATGATGTTTTATATCTAGCATTCCTTTCTGGTTCTTTCTTTGGATTTCCATCTTTCTGCTTACATTGCCTACCTCTTCTTTCATGCTCTCTGTTTTATCCATTAGAGTACTTAACATATTCATCATAGCTGTTTTTAAGTTCCTTGTCTGATAATGCCAACATCACTGCTATGTCTGGTTCCAATGCTTGCACTGTCTCCACAAAATGTGGATTTTGGTTTTTGTTTTTTTTTTTTGCTTTTGGTATGCTTTTTTTTTTGCTTTTGGAACTCCTTATTACTTGCTGTACTGGGTAAAAGAAATGATGTAAATAGACCTTTAGTAATGTGGCAGTGAGGTGTGAGGAGAGTGGAGGTATGCTTGTAGTCCTATGATTAGGTTTCAGTTTTTTAGTGAGCCTATGCCTCTGGACTTGTGAACATGTAAAGTTCATAAGTGTATGCCTCTGAAATGAACTTCTCAAGTATTTCTCACTTTTTTCCTCCCCTCTTAGGTAGCACAGGCTGGCTAGAGTTGATGGAGTGAAGTATTTCCCTTCCTCAGGTCATTTTGCCTCTGATAATACCCTGACATGATAGACTCTTATTAACTATTTCCCCTGAGGGCAGGCCTTGTTAAGAGCGGAGCACTATGGCATATTTCAAAATGGTTCCTTTTCCCCTCCCCCTGCCAGAAGCAGGAGAGTTTTCTTCAATATTTACCATGGGAATTTGGTCAAATTCCTGGAGATAAATCTCACAACAGTGTGGGATCCCAGAGAACTTTTTAAATCTCAGATTTCTACACACTGATACTCCAGCAAGTTATCAATAACAATTCAGATTTTCCTACTCTGGCTCTGGTTCCTATGTTTGTTTCTGCTGGTAAGACTCAGCTCCAATAAACCAAGGCTCCCTGTATTTTCCGGTCCCTCTCTCCAGTCTTGGGGCAGTGGTTTGCCCTGTGTCCCCCTCTCTCTTATAGATCCAAGAAGAGTTGACTTTTCAGTCTGTTTGGCTTTTACTTGTTACTAGGATGGAATGGTGACTTCCAAGCTCCTTACATAAGGAACTAAAACCAGAAGTCACTGTGGATCTCTTAGTTTATCCTGCTTGGAGTTTGTTGAGTAATTTAGATGTATAGATTAATATTTCATCAAGTTTGGGACATTTCAGTTGTTATCTCTTCAAACATATTCCCAGTCCCTTTTTTCTCCTCTCCTTCTGGGGCTACTGTTATACTTAGTTTAGCATATTTAATGGTATCCACAGGTCTCTGAGGTTCTATAACTTTTTCTTCACCTTATTTTTATTCTGATTCTCAAACTGGATAATCTCAATGGATTTATATTCAAGTTTGTTTATTCTTCTTAAAGTTTAGTTTTGCTTTTTAGTAAATTTTCCATTTGGTTGTTGTATTTTTCAACTCCAGAGTTTACATTTTGTTTTTAATATAATTTATATCTTTTTATTCATGCTTTTTTATATTATTTTTATACTTTAGTTCCTTGTATGTTATTCCTTACTTTAATGTATTTATATTAGTTTTTTTAAAGTCTCTATGCCCCCATGAGACAGTTTCTATTGACTAGTTTGATTTTATGTGTATGCATCATACTTAACTCTTTCTCTGTGTATTTTATTTTATTTTATTTTATTTTATTTATTTTTTTTTTTCTTTTTGCGGTATGCGGGCCTCTCACTGTTGTGGCCTCTCCCGTTGCGGAGCACAGGCTCCGGATGCGCAGGCCCAGCGGCCATGGCTCACGGGCCCAGCCGCTCCGCGGCATATGGGATCCTCCCAGACCGGGGCACGAACCCGTATCCCCTGCATCGGCAGGCGGACTCTTAACCACTGCGCCACCAGGGAGGCCCTCTCTGTGTATTTTATAATGTCTGGTTGAAAACTGGATATTTTTGATGACATAATGTGACAACTCTGGAAATCAGATGCTCCATCCCCCTTTGGCCAGATTTTGTTGTTCTTGTTATTGGTTTTTCTTGTTCTAGCTATTTGCTTATTTAGTATTGTTCTGGACTAATGTTATAAAGTAGATTTACTGTAGTATGTGGCCATTGATTTTGATTAGTCAGAGATTTCTTTAAATGACTTGAACCAATCGTCCTTCTATTCTTTGCTGAGGAGCTCTGTATGTTTATTGGGGATACATTCAATGCTTAAGAAGATTACAACTCTGCCACAAGGTCAGTCAGTGGTGAGTGAATGATGCTGTACCATGCCTTTTCTGGACTTGTGCACGATCATGTACTTGTGCACAGTCTTCAAGATTTCCCTGAATGTTCCACTGCAATTCTAAGCCACTTATGTACATCTCATTACCCAGATATTAATTTTAAGTTTTTTCAAGGCACTTGTATGTCCCAGATGTAATGCAGCTTCAGGTATCTGCAATGTTAAACAACTATCCCAAATTGTTTGTTACAAATACCCTAGAGATAGGGAGTTTTCTTGCAGAAAAAAATCTATCAGTTTGGAAAAAAAAAAAAGACAATGAAAAAATGGGCAGAAGACCTAAGTAGATATTTCTCCAAAGAAGACATACAGATGGCCAAAAAGCACATGAAAGGCTAATCAACATCACTAATCATTAGAGAAATGCAAATCAAAACTATGATGAGGTATTACCTCCCACTGGTCAGAATGGCCATCATCAAAAAATCTACAAACAATAAATGCTGGAGAGGGTGTTGAGAAAAGGGAACCCTCCTACAGTAAGTTGGTGGGAATGTAAATTGATACAGCCACTATGGAGAACAGTATGGAGGTTCCTTAAAAAACTAAAAATAAAACTACCATATGACCCAGCAATCCCACTCCTGGGCATGTACCCGGAGAAAACCATAATTCAAAAATATACATGCACCCCAATGTTCATTGCAGCACTGTTTACAATATCCAGGACATGGAAGCAACTTAAATGCCTATCGACAGGGGAATGGATAAAGAAGATGTGGCACACATATACAATGGAATATTACTCAAGCATAAAAAGGGACTAAATAGTGCCATTTGCAGAGACATGGTTAGATCTAGAGACTGTCATACAGAGTGAAGTAAGTCAGAAAGAGAAAAACAAATATCATTTAATAGCGCTTGTATGTGGAATCTAGAAAAATGGTACAGATGGACCTATTTGCAAAGCAGAAATAGAGACACAGATGTAGAGGACAAACTTATGTATACCAAGGAAGGGAATGGGGGTGGGATGAATTGGGAGATTAGGATTGACATATATACACTACTATGTATAAAGTAGATAACTAACAAGAACCTACTGTATAGCACAGGGAACTCTACTCAGTGCTCTGTGGTGACCTAAATGGGAAGGAAATCTAAAAAGGAGGGGATATATGTATACATATAACTGATTCACTTTGCTGTACAGCAGAAACTACACAACATTGTAAAGCAACTATACTCCAATAAAAATTTTAAAAATAATAACAGTATTCTGCAAATGTGGCCTTTGTAAGGAAGTGTGAGAGAGTTTAAATAATGTCAGTGTCCTGGGATAGGCCTTTTTAAGAGTTCCAACCCCTTAGTTGGTTGCGTAGTGCTGGTTTTCAAAATTACCGCGAGCTTAGAGAAGGTTGGAACAGGGGTACAGTAAGTCAAAATACCACAAACTGTTTTTACAGAGGTTTAGTAGTTTTTCTTGAATATATATTAGTGGGGGTCATTGTAAGCCTTTAGTTATATTTTAGTTTTAGTTTTGAAAAAGTCGATTTGACAACTGTTTATCTAGGGCTAGACATCTAGATCTATGGAACAAAAAAGAGAACTTAGATTATCCTCACAGAAATATTGCCAACTGATTTATGATACAGGTGCAAACAATACAGTGGAGAAAAGATAATCTTTTCAAAAATTATTATTTCAATAATTGGGTATTTGTAGGACAACAAAAAATAAAAAACAAAAACAAAAATAAAACCTCCACTGAAACTTCACACTTTAAAACAACCTTGAAATGTACTATTGACTAAAAGTAAGATGTAAAACTATAACTTTTAAATCTCCAGGTCTAGAGCTTTGAAAGTGTCCTTAAACTAGACACCGAAACGTACTCCATAAAAATAAAAATGCCACATTTAGTTACATCAAAACAAAAAACTTTTGATCTGCAAAAGACTGTTAAGAGGCTGACAAAACAAGCTGTAGACCCAGAGATAGTACTCGCAAACCATATATCTGACAAAACACTTGTATCTAGAATATATTAATCTCAAAATTTAACAGTTAAAGAAAATCCAAAGAGAGCATACAGATGGCATATAAGCACATAAAAAGATTTTCAATATCACTAGCTATTAGGGAGCTTCAAATTAAGATTACAATGAGAAATCACTACACACTCATTGAATAGCTGAGAGAGAGAGAAAGAGAGAGAAAGAAGGGGAAGGGGGAGTGAAATGTGACAATACTAAATACTGATAAAGATGTGGAAAACTGGATCTCTTATACAACTCTTGTACATAGTTGGTGGGAATATAAAATGGTACAGCCACCATGGGAAAAATAACTTGGTGGTTTTATAAGCAAAGAAACATACATTTGCCATAAAATCTTGCATTTTACTCTTAGTGTTTATCCCAGAGAAATGAAAATTATGTCCATACAACATCTGTACACAATTGTTTATAACAGCCTTCTTTGTAATAACCAAAAACAGGAAACAAAATGTCTCTCAATAAGTAAGTGTTGTACCGTGTTACGGCCATGCCATGGAATACAATTCAGTAATAAAAAGGGTGACCTCTTGATATACACAACAACTTAACTATGACTTAAGAACATTATGCTAAGTGAAAAAAGCCAATCTCAAAAGGTCACATTTTGTATGATTCCATTTATATAATATTCTTTAAATGGTAAAATTACAAAGATAGAAAACAGATCAGTGGATTTCAAAGGTTGGAATATTGAGAAAAAGGGGAGGTGTAACTATAAAGGGATAGCATGAGGGCGATCTTTTGGTTATAGAATGATTCTATGTCTTGATTATAGTTGCAGTTACACAAATCTACACATATGACAAAAAAATAGAACTATAAAAACACATTGTTCCAAAAAAATTACTCAGTTTGATATTATACTATACTTATGTAAGATGTAACTACTGGAGAAAACTAGGATAAATGTAGGTTGGACCTCTCTGTATTACTTTTGCAAATTCCTGTGTATCTATAATATTTTTTTAAAAGAAATGTAACTACTGGAGAAAACTAGGATAAATGTAGATTGGACCTCCCTGTATTACTTTTGCAAATTCCTGTGTATCTATAATATTTTTTTAAAAGAAAAGAAAATGATCATAATCCCTTGTTGAGTTTCTGAATGTAATACAGTTTTCAAACATGGAAACAATCGACTGAAGAACCCTCAAATACAATGAGAAGTGTACATAGTAACTATTTATGTAGTAACTTTTTATCAAGTATGCTTGATAAAAAGGAACCTGCAATTTTTAGGACTGTTTGATATGGGTTCCTAGTTGATAGTGTTAGCTGGGGATCTGAAGCATCGTATTGGTTCCCTAATAAAGAATACTCATATGGGAGCAAGGTAATAAATGGAGTTGTGGTTCAGGTCCAGCTCACATTAGATTTGTGGGCATACAGAATAGGCACTTTCCTAGTCATAAAATGTGTAAATATATTATTTATACATTTAGCCAAATGTATAATTGGAATCATACCTACTTGGTAGTTATATATATTTGAGGGGGGAGGTTCAGGGGCTGTGGTTAAGAACTTTCAGTATAAGGAAGGTCAGTTGGAAAACTCTGAAAGTTCTCTCTGGGCCAAAATAGAAAATAAAAAGCAGTATAAAATCCTGGGAGCAAAGAGAGAAATTAGTGCTACCTTTATAAATCTAAAGGATGCTGGAATAGTGATCCTGTCATTTAATTCTTCTATCTGTCCCTTTCAAAAACCAAATGGATCTGGAGAATGGATATGGATTATGGAAAAATCAACAAAATCATAACAGCAATTGCAGCTGTTCCCCTTTTGCTATTTTTGCCAGAAAAGAATTTACATGACCTCAGATACATGATATTCAGCTACTGATCTGGAAAATGAATTGTTTTCCATCTTTATCGGAAAGGATGATCAAAAACATTTCAAACTCAGTTGGAATGGAACATATATATTTACAGTCTTGCAACTGAGCTCTCACATTCCTTACAAATACATCTTCCAAAGAGACTTGTATTAGCTTGGTATCCTACAGACTGTTAAACTGAGCCATTATATTCACAACTACAAATTTCACAGGATGAGCAAGAAGTGACTCATACTTTTGAGTACTTGGTAAAACATATATACTCTAGGAAGTGAGAGGTAAATCTTATGACGTTTTAAGTATCTATTATATCATTTGATTATGGTAGGGTCCAGGAGTCTGGGTATGCTTGATTATCCTTCCAAAATAAAGGATGTATTGTTTTATTTCAACCCTCCCTCCACAAAGAATTTGTACAATGTCTGTTAGAACTCGTTGGATTCAACCTGAAAATGCTCTTCTAACCCATAAACCAGGTGACACAAAAGACTTCCAGATTTCAGGCTTAGAGAGGAAATTACTCTATAACAGGTCCAAACAGGTCCAAGGTACAAGTGGCTCAGCAGTTTGCCATGTGATCCAGCAAACCGTATGCTTTCAAATTTTTCAACATTGGAAAAATATATGATGAGTAACTTATGGCAAGCCCCAAAGAGAGAATCACAGTACATATCCTTAAAGTTCTGAAATAAAAGCAGGTCATCTCTAGTAAATGATTATAAACATTTGGGGAAAAAAAATAGCCACTGGCAGGCTACAAAGCCCTGGTAAAGATAGACTTAGTTACCACAGTCGCACCAAGTAACTGTGCAGCCAGAACTGCCTGTTTTGAACCTATTTCTAACAGACTTGTATATTCATAGTCATAAACTTGGACAGGCTCAGCAGCAAGCAGCCATAAGTTAGAAATTACATAAGGATCAAGCTTGAGCAGAGCCAGAAGACAAAAATAAGCTGCATGAACAGGTATCCCAGACTCCCATATCATCTACTGTTGCCTCAGTGCCTGTCTATTAAATCCATGTCTATGAATACAAGAGATTGGCCCCTTATGACCAGCTGATAGGGATGCAACACCTAAATTTGGTTCACAGATGGATTAGCTTAGTAGGTTGAAGCCAATAAAGGACAGTGGCCATAATACAGCCCCACCAAGAGATGGCCTCGAAAGTTAGTGATTTGTGGGAAATTCTCAAACTGATCTTTAAGTGTTGTACCCATGTGGAGGGAAGAGTGACCTGAAGTTAAAATATACACACACTCATGAGTAGTGAATAGCTTGATTGCCTGGTCAGGTGACTGGAAGGAGAAATATAGAAAAGATCAGACAAAATAAACTGTGGGATAAAGACATGTAGATTGATATACGAAAAGGTGTTCTTACAGTGAAAATATTTTTACTACATGTTAACACCCATCTGAGAATATCTGCCACAGAAGGGACACTAAATAATAGAGTAGACAAATGGTTCCAATAGTCAGTATCAGTAGGCCACCTCAGCGTTGGCACATTGGGTGCATGAACACAGTTGCTATGAAGCAAGAGTAGTGGCTATACATAGGTCCAAAAGCATGGGCTCCTACTTGCCAGGGCAGACATAGCTACTGCTACAGCCAAATGTCCCACTGTCCGGTAAGAGATACAAAAGCTGAGTTCCTAGTATGGTACCATACAAAAAGAAGACCAACTATCCATTTACTGGCAAGTTGACTATATTGGACACCTTCCACATGAAGGGGAAGTGATTCATTTTGACAGGAGTTGGTACTCATTCCAGGCATGGATTTGCCTTTAATTTGCAAGGGGTATCCGCCAACACCAACTGTCTGAAGGTGCATATTTGATCCACAAATATGGCATTGCATAAGACCAATAGACCTTCTTCATAGCAAAAGAGTTATGAGAGTGGGAAAATTACAGTATTCAATTATTTCGAATACTGTAATATCCAAGAGCTTCCATATGTAGAGCAATTGAACAATCTGTTGAAGGAACAGCTGAGGCGATGGCTCAAGTACAATATTTTGAGAAGGTGAAAAATCATCTTCCAGTGTACACTTTAAGTCAACAACTTTTATGTGGTATTCTGTCTCCAACAGGAAGAAAACATAGGACTGGGAGCTAAGTGGTGGAAGCAGGGGTGGCCCAGCTTATGTAACTTTCAGTGACCCATTGGAAGAATGTTTGCTTCCCTATAGCTCTGAGCTCTTTGGTATTAGAGATCTTGATTCTCAAAGTGGGGAATGTTTCTGTCAGGGAAATGTCATTGAGCTATAAGTTATGATTGCCACCTAGGTAGCTGAGGCTTTTATAGTTATGGAATTAATTGGCAGGAAAGAGGTTTGCCATCTTGACATTGGGTAATTTACTGTTAACATCAAATGGAATGGCAGTAAGGGCTGCTGTTACACACAGAGGAAGGAAGTAAGATGTTAGACACACAGATGATCCATGTGGGCACTGGATACTACTCTCTTGCTCAATATTGGTGGTAAATAGGCACATGCACTAGTTACAGACTAAGAAGAGCATGGTGATCAGGAGCTCAGATCCCTTAGAGGTCAGGGTCTGGATCATGCCCCTTAAACTAACAGAGGTACTGACAAAATGTGAGTAGAATATAAAATGGATGCTAGAGGAATGATAGTGTGATTTTTGACCCTAAGATCAGCTGTGTGACAATGTAGTTATATTTTTTCCTGCTAACCTTTCACTTGTACGTTTGCTTAGTTAGAATTCTGAAGGAGCTGGTGAGCTGTTCAAAGAGAGAACTATACTCAACACTGATGAGCCACCCAGATCCATCTTCAGGATTGAAGTTGGGAATAGCCCTTATCTGTCAGAATTCTCTACAACTATCTTGGATGAAAAGAATTTCCTTTCCCAAAGCGATATTCCCATCTCAGATTATCTCACATCTAATGACTGCCATGGAATAATTCCAGTAGCCCATACTAAGGTCCAGTTTCCTTTTGATGTCATCTGAGACCTTCATTGAGACTTCATAAGTGTCCTACTTCTCCCTTTGGCCAATTCTGTTTCTTTTTCTTCCACAGAGGGTGATCTCAACAACACTTCTTAATAAAACTTCTCCATGCTGATCTTTAACTTGAGGGTCTGCATCTTGTGGAACTTCCTTATAAGGATGGTTTCTAAAAGTACCATTGAACTTAATAAGACATTCAGCTTCAAATAAGCCCTAATTATCTTTTCTTTTCTGTGTTTCCAGTATTTAAGGAACTTCAAGTAATCAAGGAACCATTTTAATTAAAATGACCTCTTCCAAGTTGACTGACAACTCTGTTTTGATAAGTCAAGATAATTTTATGAAGTCATAAAATGAAAAAAAAAGATTTTGTAAAACAAAGCCAATTTTGTGTGTGTGTGTGAGGTTCAAATTCCAGTTTGATTCTTATTATCTATATAGACTGACCTAAAATGTAAATGTCATATTTAAGAATTGGAATGTAATAGAAAGCAATAGAACATTGGGGTCCAGAAGAAGAGATGGTAATAAATGATATCTGTGCCTGTGTGTGTGTTTCCAAAATAAGGAAATGCACAAAATGCTTTCTTGGATCTTGTGATCCTTGTAATTTGTCAACTTGCATAGTGGAGTTAATCATATTCTGAATAAGGGTACTGTGTACAAGTCATATTGTGTTATTCTTTTTTAGCAGACTTATATGAAGTTAGTATTACACAAATGTTTAGGTCATTAAAAGAAAACTATGAATAACCTGGCATAAATAAAGACAGATTTTCTTTGAATATAAACTGACTAAAATGTGCATTTAAACTTGAGGAAAAATGCTTTATTTTTTCACCTCTATTTATTCTATAGACAAGCCTCTACTTAAATTAGGTAGAATGAGGGGGAAATGTGCTGTGTGAGTCTCTTGCCCTATATTTAGGGACATTGTGATACATAATATCATTATTTCAATAGACACTGTATCTGTTTTAAGAGACTTTCTCATCAGCATAAGAGAAATAACAGGTATTCAACCACACCACAACCTTATGGTTGGAAACCTCCTCTCTATACACACCCACACACATGCCTTTAATGTCAGTATCTAGCTATCACTTTTTTTTTTTTAAGGGAATGGGATGTTTCCTCAGAAATAGCATCATCACCTTCTTACTTTTAAATGGAAAGCTAAAAAAGTGAACAAACACTATCCCTCTGTCCATCTTTCACATATTACTTCCATGCCTTCAATTTTCCTCCTTCTAATCAAGCTTTCAAGGGCTTACTTAAATATATCTTTTTTCTTTTTCATTAACATCACATGTTAAAAGCATGGTTGCTTTTATTCAACAATTTATTGCCTTTTATGTATTTTTTATTGAAGGATAGTTGATTTACAATATTGTATTAGTTTCAGGTGTACAACATAGTGATTCAGTATTTTTGCAGATTATACTCCGTTATAGGTTATTACAAGATAATGGCTATAATTACCTGTGCTATACAATATAGGCTGGCTGCTTGTCTATTTTATACATAGTAGTTTGTATCTGTTAATCCCATCCACTAATTTGTCCCTCCCTCCTTCCCTCTCCCCTTTGGTAAGCAAAAATTTGTTTTCTATTACTGTGAGTCTGTTTCTGTTTTGCATATACATTCATTTGTATTTTTTTTAAGATTCCACATATAAGTGATTTCATATAGTATTTGTCTTTCTCTGTCTGACTTGATTACACTGAGCATAACGTTCTCTCGGTCCATCCACATTGCTGAAAATGGCAGATTGTCATTCTGATTTTACAGCTGAGTAATATTCTATTGTATATATATATACAACATATTCTTTATTCATTCATCTGTTGATGGCCACAGAGCTGTTATGAACATTGGGGTGCATGTATCTTTTCAAATTAGTGTTCTCGTTATATCCAAATACATACCCAGTAGTAAAATGGCTGGATCGTATGTTTGTTCTATTTTTTGTTTTTTTAAGAAAACTCCATACAGTTTTCCATGGTGGCTGCACCAATTTACATTCCCACCAAAAGTGTACAAGGGTTTCCTTTTATCCACATCCTCTCCAACATTTGTTATTTGTAGACATTTTAATGATAGCCATTCTGACGTGTGAAGCAATATGTCGTTTTGATTTGCATTTCTCTAATAATTAGCCATGTTGAACATCTTTTCATTAGCTTGTTAGCCGTCTGTATATTTTCTTTGGAAAAATGTCTATTCAGGTATTCTGTCCACTTTTTTTTTTTTTTTTTTTTTTTTGTGGTACGCGGGCCTCTCACTGTTGCGGCCTCTCCTGTTGCGGAGCACAGGCTCCAGACGCGCAGGCTCAGCGACCATGGCTCACGGGCCCAGCCACTCCACGGCATGTGGGATCCTCCCAGACCGGGGCACGAACCCGTGTCCCCTGCATCGGCAGGCGGACTCTCAACCACTGTGCCACCAGGGAAGCCCCTTCTGTCCACTTTTTGATTTTTTTTTATATTGAGTTGTATGAGCTGTTTGTATATTTTGTATATTAACTCCTTGTTGGTCACATCATTTGCAAAATTTTCTCCCATTCCATAGGTTGTCTTTTCATTTTGTTGATGGTTTCCTGTGCTGTGCATAACTTTTAAGTTTAATTATGTCCTGCTTGTTTATTTTTACTTTTATTTCTTTTTCTTAGGAGACTGACATAAATCATAAGAATTTTTTTTTTTTTTTGGATCAAAGAGTATTCTGCCTATGCTCTCTTATAGGAGCCTAAGGTTTCCATCTCACATTTAGGACTTTAAACCACTTTGAGTTTATTTTTTTATATGGTGTGACAGAATGTTCTAACCTCATTGTTTTACATTTGGCTCTCCAGTTTTCCCAGCACCACTTGTTAAAGAGACTGTCTTTTCTCCATTGTATATTCTTGGCTCCTTTGTCATAGATTAATTCACCATAGGTGCACAGATTTGTTTCTGAGCTCTCTATTCTGTTCCATTGATCTGTTTGTCAGTTTCTGTGCCAGTACTATGCTATTTTGATTACTGTAGCTTTGTAGAATAGTCTGAAGTCTGGGAGGGTAATACCTCCATCTTTTTTTTTTTTCCTCAAGATTGCTTTGGCAATTTGTTGTCTTTTGTGGTTTTATATGAATTATACAATTATTTGTTCTAGTTCTGTGAAAAATGTCATGGTTATTTTGGTAGGAATTGCATTAAATCTGTAGCTTACTTTGAGTAGTATGGACATTTAAACAACATTAATTCTTCTAATCCAAGAGCACAGGATTTCACTTATGCATTCTTCTGTGTCATTTAGTCTACTGTTCATTGCTTCTAGAGTGTTTTTTAATCCCAAATATTGAATTAACTGTTTTTGATTGGGTCTTTTTTATATTTTCTAGTTCCTTGTTTAAATGAACTGTGTTTGGATCAATTCTCTTCTTTTATTCAGTTAGAGAATTTTTATTACCAATGTTTTGAATTCATTATCTGGTGAATTTTAAATTTCTGTGTCATTATTTATTTTTTCAGGGGTTTTCTCTTGCTCTTTCAGTTGAGTGTAGTTCCTTTTCCTTTTCATTTTACTTAACTTTCTCTGTCTTTATGAATTTAGGTGAAACAGTTACCTATTGTGGTCTTGTAAGGGTGTTCTTATGTGGGAGCATCCCTATGTAGACTTTGTGTGCTCAGTGCCTTTGGTGGAGGGCTGGATTTGCCAGTAACTTCTTTCCTCAGAATGTGCTGGCAACTATTACTTTGGTAGGGGGTGGTGCTGGTGATGGAGAAGCTAGAGCCTGTGCAAGGTGTAATGCAGGACTTCCTCTCTGTGCAGTGCCAATCATCACCCTGTCAGTGGAAGGGTCTGATCACAAATGGCTAGAGCAGAAATCCCTGAGGGTTGGGCTTGAGCTAGCTTTGTTCCCTTTAAGTTTGTGTTTTTCCTTCTCCTTGTACCAGGACTTTTCCCCAAAGGAAGGGGAGTCCTGAAGCAAGTAGGGCATGTGTACTTCCAGAGGTCCAATGGTCTGCCAGTGTAGGTGTCTGTAGTTCCATTCAAACACAGCCCATGATCATGTATTTTCCCCAGTTGTGACCATCCTAGTTCTTGTTATAAGCTGTGGTGTGGAGTGAGTGGTGTTGGAGTGTTGGCTTGGGCTGGGATATGCAGTGGGGTGGTCATAGGAATTCTGGTGGCCCTGCTACCATCAGAAGTCTGGGCTGCTTCTGTGGCTCTGCTTGAGTAAGTGCCCACTGGGCTATGCCCCAGGCCCCCAAGTTGCCTATGCATCCCTAGGTGGAGTCTTTTCCTAAGTCTTGGCCACCCTGGATATAGTGCCAAGCTGTGACATGGAGCGAGCAGGGCTGGGACATTTGCTCATCTCGGACTGGTTGGACTGCGGCATTCTGGGAGGTAGCAGCCGCTAAGGCAGACCACTCTACACCTTGCCTGGGGGCAAGCCAGCACCTGCACACTCCTCATGATTGCAATCTAGCCTTCTCCAGCCTTACTATCTGTTCCAGTGTTTGTCCAAGTAACCAAGGGGGCTTGTCTACTCTGCCTAGGACCCCAGGACTAAGATGACCAGTCTGTGGTTTGACCCACTCACTCCCCAGGGAAAGTGTCCACCTGAGTGATCCCCCTTTTCTTTGACTCTCCTCCCAGGGGCATAGGTCCTGACCCGAAGCTTTTCTTCCCATTCCACCCAATTACATGTGTATCTTTCTGATAGCCTTGATTGTACAGTAGTGCTTCTACCAGTTTCCAATTAGTTTTCCATGAGAATTGTTCCACATATACGTGTATTTTTTTTAACATCTTTATTGGAGTATAATTGCTTTACAATGGTGTGTTAATCTCTGCTTTAAAACAAAGTGAATCAGCTATACATATACACACATCCCCATATCTCTTCCCTCTTGTGTCTCCTTCCCACCCTCCCCATCCCACACCTCTAGGTGGTCACAAAGCACCGAGCTGATCTCCCTGTGCTATGTGGCTGCTTCCCACTAGCTATCTGTTTTACATTTGGTAGTGTATATATGTCCATGCCACTCTCTCACTTCATCCCAGCTTACCCTTCCCCCTCCCCATGTCCTCAAGTCCATTCTCTATGGCTGTGTCTTTTTTCCTGTCCTGCCCCTAGGTTCTTCAGAACTTTTTTTTTTTTTAAGATTCTATATATATGTGTTAGCATACGGTATTTTTTTTTCTCGTTCTGACTTACTTCACTCTGTATGACAGACTCTTAGTCCATCCACCTCACTACAAATAACTTACTGTCATTTCTTTTTATGGTTGAGTAATATTCCATTGTATATATGTGCCACATATAGATGTATTTTTTATATGTTCATGGGGGGAGGTGAGTTCCACATCCTCTTACTCCACCATCCTGATCTCTCTCCCTGCCTTTTAGGTATTTTTTTCATTTGATTTTTGCATTTAAAAAATCACTATAATAATTTTCCAATTATCTGAAAATTAGGAGCTTCAGGATCATTGGGTTTTGTCCTTAATTAACTTAATTTTTTAATTGTATGCAATATTGTTTTTTTTTTAACATAACAGCTCCTTTTGTATCATTTTTGATTAAGAAAGTAATCTCCTTAGCAAATTGTCACCATTAACTTTACGACCCAGACTCCAAAGTTTACACCTCATGGTTCCTACAGTCTTTTAAAACCAGGAATACTTCTATGAAAATTATCATTGGTATCATTCTCTTTGAAATTTATCATTAACATCACTATTTGATATCAAACAAGTATATAGAAAAGTTCCACCCATGCCTTTTATCAAATGATATTGTACTACTTCTTTTTCAACTTATCAAATGTCAATATTAGTAGAAAAAATGTAAATTTTGGAGTAAGAGCAAATTAATTAAATAGTTTAATTTATCCCAAAGCAAATGAATAGACATTCAGTTGGGCGATAGTGAGAACTGCAACTATCACAATTTAAAAATCTGTTAATTATGTAATTGTCTAGGGTTTCTCTCCCTTAAAATATTTCAAGTTCCATGAGAATAGAGACCATATTTCTCTTCCTAATTATTGCTTTTTCAGGGCCTAGGGCAAAACCTGATCTACACATAGGCAGAGATAGAGATAAATCAGATACATACATTATCATATGTGTGTGTGTGTTTCAATGAAGGGTAGGAAAAGGGAAGGAATAAAATTAGTTGCATCTTGAGGCAAGTTAGGACCAGAAGACATAATCACCTTTTTTCTAATTAGCTACATGAAGTCTTTATGGAAAAATATAAGTTTCAAAAGCAATATAAATTAAGTAAAGGATTCTAGCAAATAGGAAAAAGAAGTTGAAAAGTAAAGTATATTAACACACATACATATATATATAGGAATAATATATGTTGTCACTTATTCACTTAGGTGATAAAAAATTTTAATCATGTTCCTTCTAAAATGATCTGTTTATAATTTTGAAAATAGTCTTGTGTATATATGTACACTATATATATTTTTCTCCTTTGTGTGTTTCATACACCATCCAGTTGTGGGTGTATGCGTGTGTGTGATGTATGCATCAGTAACATTTTTCATCATTTTGCAATCAATATGCCACATTTAATATGGAATCAGGTATTCCTTGAAGCATTGGGGGCTATATAGAAGCACTCAAGAAATTTTCGTTGTTATTGCTGTCAATTATGATGATGGTGATATTTGTATGTGCTGATTAAAAACCAATCCTACTCCTAGTACAGTCACTGTTCTCATCAGGATACAAAAGCCTCAAAATAAGTACACAGGGTCATGTTGCAAACTGTTTGGCATGATTATATCAACTGTGAACTCTGTGCCAGTCTTGGCATTTGAATCTACTTCTACAGTGGTTGCTATGGTAAGTAATTGTGAAGATTCTTTTCCGTATTAAATGAAAAGGAAGTTGAATAATGTGAAGAAGTACATAAAATGGTTATAGAGATCAAAGCTAATGTTAAAGTTGTGGGGCATAAAAGTAGAGTTTGAATAGGGACTGATTCACTAGATTATTTTAACCCAGAGGCTTTCCTCCAGTTTACAGAGGAATCAGCACCATGCTCAGGCCCACTGTTTAAATAAAATATACTGGTGGCCTGAAGGGAGAAAAGACTTATAAATCACAGACACTCTTTCAAAGCATCAAAAGAATCTATCTCAGTAACACGGTATAGGGTAAGAGAAACTGAAACTACAGAGGACTGAAGTGCCAGGACCACAATATAACTGTTTTCAGGAATCATTTCTAGATATAACTCAGATTCTGAAACTTTCCTCAAATAACAGGTATCACCTTCAATAGTCTTTTTAAGATGGATTTCAATGCTCATTTACTAGCCACTATAAACCAGTGTGGAACATCCAGATTACAACTGTCAAAATCTGTTTTAGTTGGCTGCTTGTCACCTATTATTTAGATGTGGGGCAAGGCCATCTTCTAGAATGGAAAAGGCTTTCTGTTATTAGTGGCCAATAAAAATAGGTGTAGAGAAATGAATGACAAAAAGAACGTTCAGCAGATGGTATAGGGCATGTGAAACAGAGATAATTTTAATTATGCAGACAGAAAACTTCCAAAATCTTACCTTTAAATCTGAATCTCATCAATATCTCTTTTACTTCTTATATGCCTTGTTTCATTTATTATCAACAGGTCCAGACTTATTTATTTGAATAATAATTATCTTGTATCTCAAGATAACATATTCAGTGCCTATAGGTGCTGGACAGGTAAAATAAATATATGATTTAAATCCAGAATCAGAAAAGAGGGAGTGTGGTGCTTATGGTAAACTGGAGCATGTGGAGCCAACCTAAAGACATTCATATTTAATTTATTTTGAAACAATTTGCTGGCAAAAGAAGCACATTTAATTTGACTTCTACAGGCTATAAGTTTTGATAGTTTTCGTAAATCTTTTGGTTAAGCTGAGCCACACTGAGCCTCTCACCCTCCCTTCTTTTCCCTCCCTCCCTCCCTCTTTCCTTTCCTCCCTCACCCTCCACCTCCTCACTTTCTTCCTTCCATCTTCTCTCTTTTGAAAAACTTCCTTCCTGAAGACATCCTGCATGCTCTTCTTCTGTTGACTATTCAGTCATTTTAGGGGGAAATGCCCTGCCCTTGAGATGAGGGCATGTGCCTGACTAGCCATCACAGTAACTAGGTAAACATAGTCATTTAATTTAGGATGAAGTATTCCAGGGTCCACTGTTGTCGTTAACCTAATTTACATTCTCAAATCTAGCTTCATAAGTAACAGAAGAGATGTTTTGATTTGTTTCCTGGATGTATACATTGATCATTTAATTGGGTCCAAATTATGAAGTAGATGAGAAAGAATATCAATTCCTTCAAACCTCAGTACTTATTCTTAAGGTTTTTAACCACATATTTTCTTTTTCTAATTTTAACAATGTTCAAAATTACACATTATGTCCAGTTTTTTAGGAAAAAAGACAAATATTGTAGCAGTCTACACATTAAAAATTTTTCCTTTTAATACTCAATGTTATTTCTATATATTGCTATATAAATATATATAGCAATATATAAATATATTGTCATGTATGTATTGCTACAATTGTAATTTCACTATTTTTTCTTATTTATTTTTACTTTATTCTTTTTTAAAATTTTTATTTTATATTGGAGTATAGTTGATTAACAATGTTGTGTTAGTTTTAGGTATACAGCAAAGTGATTTAGTTATATACATGTATGTATTCTTTTTCAAATTCTTTCCCATGTAGGTTTTTACAGAGTATTGAGCAGAGTTCCCTGTGCTATACAGTAGGTCCTTGTTGGTTATCTGTTTTAAATACAGCAGTGTGTACACATCAATACCATTCTCCTGATATATCCCTCCTCCCCCTTCCCCCCCCCCAGTAACCATAAGTTCGTCCTCTAAGTCTGTGAGTCTGTTTCTGTTTTGTAAATAAGCTCATTTGTATCATTTTTTTTAGATTCCCCATATAAGCCATATCATATGATATTTGTCTTTCTCTGTCTAACTTACTTCACTTACTGTGATAATCTCCAGGTCCACCCATGTTGCCATAAATGGCATTATTTCATTCATTTTAATGGCTGAGTAATATTCCGTTGTATATATGTACCACATCTTCTTTATCCATGTCAATGGAAATTTAGGGTGCTTCCATGTTTTGGCTATTTTAAATAGTGCTGCAGTGAACACTGGGATACATGTATACTTTCAAACCATGTTTTTCTCC
The DNA here is from genome assembly GCF_025265405.1 of Mesoplodon densirostris. Taxonomy (NCBI): domain Eukaryota; kingdom Metazoa; phylum Chordata; class Mammalia; order Artiodactyla; family Ziphiidae; genus Mesoplodon; species Mesoplodon densirostris. Next base: position 86,909,286 of record NC_082663.1, read on the forward strand.
AGATGTATGTCCAGGAGTGAGATTGATGAATCATATGGTAACTTTATTTTTAATTTCTTAAGGAGCCTCCATACTATTCTCCATAGAGGGTGTACCAATTTACATTCCCACCAACAGTGTAGGAGGGTTCTTTTTTCTCCACACCCTCTCCAGCATTTATTGTTTGTAGACTTTTTGATGGTGGCCATTCTGACTGGTGTGAGGTGATATCTCATTGTAGTTTTGATGTGCATTTCTTAATAATTAGCAATGTTGAGCATCTTTTCATGTGCTTCTTGGCCATCTGTATGTTTTCTTTGGAGAAACGTCTATTTAGATCTTCTGCCTAATTTATTGAGGAATAAGTTAAATACAGTTAAATGGACAGATAACAAATATGCAGTTTGATGGGTTTTGACAAATGTATTCCTCTTTATAACACACTGTCTAATCAATATATAAAACATTTCCATCATCTCAGATAATTCCTTTGTTCACATTTTCAATCAATCCTCTTTTCAACCCCCAATTCAACCACTGTCAGGATTTCTACCATGATAAAGTTAGCTTGGTCTTGACTTTCAAATAATTCATTCATATAAAATATATTTTTTTGTTGTCTGGCTTCTTTTACTCAACATGATGTTTTGAGATTTATTCATGTTGAGAGGATAAGTAGGCTGTTCTTTTAGCTGATGGTTATTGCATTCTATGAATATACCAAAATTTGCTTATCCATTCTGCTCTTGGTGGACATTTGGGTTGCTTTGAGTTGTGTGACTATTATGAACAATGTTGCATACAAAATATTGTAGAGGCCTTTTGTGTACATAAATTTTCATTTTTCTTGTAAAAATGCTAGGAATGGACTTGTCAGTTGGCAAATGCTGATTTTTTAAAAAACGGGATTCTGCTATTTTACACTGTCTCCTACAAAATATTAGGTTTCCAGTTGCTCCACATCCTTGCCAACATACATCTTTTTGTAACATTGTAAGTTTTATAATATTAGCCCTTTTGTGAGTGTGAAATGGTACCGAATTTTGGGTTTAATTCACATTTTTCTGATCACTAGTAATATTGAGTACTTTTTTCATGATCTTATCAATCATTCCTATATCTTTTGTAATGTAACAGAACAAGTATTTTGCCCATTTTTTAGATTTTCCCTATTATTATAATTATTATTCTGTTATGGGAATTTATTATATATTCTAGATACAGTTTGTCTGATATACGTGTTACTTATATGTTCTGAGTTCAGTTTTTGAATGCTGCTTTTGATGAGCAGAAGTTTTCATTTTATATGATTATTGGTTTTCTGTTTGTGTATCTTGAATTAGAAAATATTGCCTATATCAAGGCCATGAAAATATTCTCACATGATTCCCATTAGAAACTTTATATATCACCTCCTGTTTTTAGGTCTAGAATCCTACTTGAATAAATTTTTATGTTTGATGTGACGTATAGGTTGAGGTTTATTTCTCTTTCCACACAGCTATTTAAATATTTTTGCAGCATTTCTTCAAAAGACTATTACTCCCAATGAATAGTTTTAGCATGTTTGTAGAGAATCAGCCATATGAATATTTCTGCTTTCTCTGATGTCCTCATAATTGACTTTTCTATCCTTACATTGATCCAAACCACATTAATTGTTTTACAGAAAACCTTGCAAGGAAGTTAGATAAGTCTTCTAACCTTGTTCTTTTCTAAGATAGTTTTAGGTACTCTTGGTCCTTTGCATGTCATAACAATAGTTTTAAATTAACTTTATTGCTACAGGAAAAAAGAGTGCCAGTAGAAAACTGTAAGGAAGATAAAGTATATTTATAATACTGAATTGTATTTACCAATACCATCAATTTATGTCATCTATTTACAAGGTGAATCATTTATCAGTGCCTACAACCATATTGTCTTATATGATACAAAACACTAGATGTTATACATATTACTAACACTTGATATCAAAAATGAACAGATAATGTGAAACAGAGATTCATATTTAATTACAGGTATAACAGTTCATGCATTGATAATGAAGAAGCAGCAGTGTGATTGCTGTACAGTAGCCTAGCCTATACATTAATGAATGAATCAGTATAAAATTTTTATGGCATACAGTACTACAGTCATATTCATAATAGAGTATTAGAAATATTGTTTACAGTAAAAGAAAAAAAAACACTTACCTGTGATGATAGGCTGATACGGTTTCTTCAATTAAGAGAGAGAGAGAGAAGGAGGAGGACAGGAGGGAGAGGGAGGTGGGGAGGGAAGGTGGGTAGAGGGAGAGAAGCTAGAGGGTGCTGTTTGGTAATGTAATTCTTTGAAAGCAAAGTTGTAAAACAGAAAGAAAACTAACACATTATTAATTTTAAATATCACTCACCTTATGCCTATATAAAGATAAACTAGTGTCTACATATATTTTATGTAATCATGGCATACCTAACTTTTTCTTCATTTTTTGGATATTTCTAGCTGATGTAGTTTGTCTATGAGTTTTTTTCAAATTGTTCTCAAGTTCCAAAAAGTTTTCAGTATATTTATTTAAAAATATTAATGTGTAAGTGAACCTCCTCAGTTCAAACCCATGTTATTCAAGGGTCAACTGCACTTATTTTTTTATATTGGACTTGTATTTTACAACCTTGTTAAATTTAAGTATTAGTTTTAATGTTTGTGTGTTAGATGTTTTTGAATTTTCTATGTACACACTCATATTGTCTGCACATAAATACAGGTTACTTCTTTTTTTTTCCCAATATTTGTACCTCTGATTACTTTTACTTGTATTTTTAGACTCTTTGGAACTTTGCACTTCAACAGTATATGGAGTGTAAGTGGTGAGAGAGGACATTCTTCCCTTTTTCTTGATCTTAAAGGAAATGCTCCAATAATTCATCATGAAGAATGATGTGTCATTATTTTTTTGTTTTGTCTGTTTTTATAGATACGCTTTCTTAAATTGAGAAAGTTCTATTCCTACTCACTGAGAAATTTCTTTATGAATGTGTATTGATTTTGCTAGCTGATTTTCCTGCATTTAGTAAATAATCACTTAATGTTCCTTCAATGATTAAATAAAGATTCCTGGGATAAAACACACTTCATTGGGATATATTATGAACTTTGAATATTGCTGTATTTTACTTGCAAATTTTACATAATAATTTTTACTCTATGTTTATGAGAGTATTGGTCTTTAATTTTTCTTACCTTGAATTATCCTTCTGGGGTCTTTGTACCCTTCTGGCCACTTAAAATTAGTTGAAAAGTATTTATTACTCCTTTATTTTCTGGAAATATTTCTTTAAACCTGACAGTATTTCCCTCCTTAATGCTTGAGAGAATCTACAAGTAAAATTATATGCCTAGAGTTATATTTTGAGGAAGACTTTAAATTACAGCTCTAATTTCTTTTACAGATACAGAGTTATTCAGATCTGCTTCTTGAAACAAGTTTGGTAAGCTATTTTTCAATGGATTTTTTCCATTTTATCTATGTGTTCAAATTTATTGGTATTATGCATTAAGCTGTTTGGAATATTCTCTTACTGTCCTTTACATGTGCCTAGGATCTGTAAGATGTTCTATCTTCTTTACTAATGTTGATGGTTTGTATTTCTCTTTTTTTTTCTATTGGTCTTGCTAAGGTTTTATTAATTTTATAAAAATTTCAAACAACTAATTTAAGTTTAGTAAACTTTTCTATTGCTTTTACTTATCTATTTTATTAGCTTCTGCTCTTACATTTATTATATTCTTTCTATCCACATTGGGTTTATTTAGTCTGTATTTGGGGACTCTCAAAGTGAATGATTAAATCATCAATTTTAATTATTTTCTTTTCTAATATAGACATTTTAATGCTTAAAATTTCCTCTAAGTAATGCTTTAGCTACATTCCATAAAAATTTACTTTTTTTCATTTTTATTCAGTTCAAAATATTTTCTGACTACTTGCCATTCATACTTTAATACGTGGGCTATATAGAAGTGGGCTGATTCACTTCTAAAGAATGAATATTCTGTTTATTTTTGATATTGATTTTTAATTTAACTATTTGTTATCAAAGAAAATACTTCATATGATTTCAATTATTTGAAAATTTATCAAGCTTGTTTAAGGGTGTATTTTGGAAAATGTTTCACTTCTACTTGAAAACAGTGTATGTTCTGCAGTTGTTGGATGTAGTGAGCTACAAATGTCAAGTTAATTTGGTTGAAAAAGTTAATTTTGGTTGAAAAGTATTCATTCTATTGAATACTGAGAATGGAGTGTCACAATCTCTAGCTATAATGTGGGTTTGTCTTTCTCCCTCTAGTTATTTTTTTCCTTATGTAATTTGAAGTTCTGTTATTGGAGCATAGACATATAGGATTATTATTTCTTCTTAAACAGTTAACTGTTTTGCTATTAAAACTGCCCTCTTTATCTCTGACAATACTTCTTGAAGAATATTCTGTCTTATCTTAAGGGAGCTGGCATTGGTTTTCTTATGATTAGCTTTTGCATGATATACAATTATTTGCCCATCCTTATACTTTTAAACTGCCTTTAATTATAAATTTAAAGTTCTCCTCTTAAAAAGAGTATATGGTTGAGTCCTACTGTTTTCAATAGTTGGTTCAACTATTACTTCCTTTTTAGCTTTTCTGAATATCATCAGAAAGATTAGTTTGTTCATTTTTAGATACACATCTTCTGTTGTCTTGAAACACTGAATTTTAATTATTTATTTTATTTCTCTTCCCACTAGACTATTATCTCCTTAAAAGTAGAGAGTGCATCCTTAACTTTTTTGTATTACTAGTGTTTGACTTAACATTTGAAAAATACAGGTTCTCCAGTATTGCGTGTTGAATAAATGAGTGGTGATCCATGTAGATCATGGAATTATAAGATATATAATTAGGGGAAAAGGGAGAATATTATCTAATCCTTAAGATATTAAGTCAATATACTCTAGTCATCCTATGAGCACACTTTAAGCCCCATTTACTATTCAATTAAGAGAAAAACAGCTATCACATAGTTTAAGAGTACTCTTTAACAACTGCTTAAAAAACCTTTATCCCATAGCTATTGACACTGAGCTCAGTATGAAACTGTTATAATTTAATGGAATCTGATTATTTAATTTGATCTGGGAGGCTTTATTTTACCCAACTTATACATTGTAAAGATTATAAGTAAATGGGATGTCTTAAGCATAACCAATACCTGAAGCAAAAGTTAGCAGAATATAGGATGATATAGATGGATTCAACAAAGCATAAAGGCGTGGAGTCTAGTCAATGATAAAATAAACATCTTCACATGCTAAATAATGTCTCCAAAACATTCAATAACAATACATATAAATAATTTGCCAACAACTGTGGTCATAAATGAACAAAAAAAAAATGATATTTTTCTGTGGTTCTTATGATTTTGAAATAGAAGACATGATGTTTGAAATTGATCTAATTCTGGTGATGTTGAAATACTTTTAAATGTTTGAAGATTTCTAACATAACAGAGATTATTATTTCTTCTGAATTGTTACAAATTGAATAAACATGAATAAATAAATAACAAGTAAGGTAAAATTTTGGGTCAGTATTAGAATGAAATTTATATCATCTAGAACTGCCTAATAATGGAATGAAAGCTGCCTGCTATGGAGAAGTTTCTATCAATAGGGAGAGGCCAATAATAACTCTAATTCACTTACAGTACTAGAAGGGATTGTTTTTTTAACCATGTAACCATTTCTTAGGAAATGACCATGGGACCTCAAATATATTAAACATATAAGGGTGGTGCTGATTGAAGGGGCAGGGGTAGGGGAGCCACAAGACCTGGCCTTTCTGTGTTCCTTACAGCTGGAATCAAGTTAAGGAAGACTTAGGTGTCTGCTGTATACTTTTTTTTAAATTTATTTTTAATTAGAGTATAGTTAATTAACAATGTTGTGGTAGTTTCAGGTGTACATAGAAAAGTGACTCAGTTATACATATACATGTATCTATTCTTTTTCAAATTGTTTCCTATTTAGGTTATTACAGAGTATTACAGTGCTATATAGCAGGTCCTTGTTGCTTACCTATTTTAACTACAGCAGTGTGTACATGTCAATCCCAAACTCCCAATCTATCCCTCCTGCCCGCCGGTAACCATAAGTTTATTCTCTAAGTCTGTGAGTCTGTTTCTGTTTTGTAAATAAGTTTGTTTGTATAATTTTTTTAAGGTTCCACATATAAACAATACCATATGATATTTGTCTTTCTCTGTCAGACTTACTTCACTTAGTATGATAATCTCCAGGTCCATCCATGTTGCTGCAAATGGCATTATTTCATTCTTTTTAATGGTTGAGTAATATTCTACTGTATATAGGTACCATATCTTCTTTATCCATTCATCTGTCAATGGATATTTAGGTTGCTTCCATGTCTTGCCTGTTGTAAACAGTGCTGCAATGAACATTGGGGTGCACGTATCCTCTCGAACCATGTTTTTCTACAGATATATGACCATGAGTGAGATTGCTGGATCATATGGTAGCTTTACTTTTAATTTCTTAAGGAACCTCCATACTGTTCTCCATAGTGGCTGTACCAATTTACATTCCCACCAACAGTGTAGGAAGGTTCCCTTTTCTCCACACCCTCTCCTACATTTACTGTTTGTAGACTTTTTTTTTTTTTTTTTTTTTTTTTTTTTTTGCTGTATGCGGGCCTCTAACTGTTGTGGCCTCTCCTGTTGCAGAGCACAGGCTCCGGACGCGCAGGCTCAGCGGCCATGGCTCATGGGCCTAGCCACTCCGCGGCATGTGGGATCTTCCCAGACCGGGGCACGAACCCATGTCCCCTGCATCAGCAGGGGGACTCTCAACCACTGCACCACCAGGGAAGCCCTGTATGTCTTCTTTATTTGAAATGTGAACTCTTTAAGTCATCTTACCTCTTTTCCAAAACTTTCATCCTATATTCAAAAGATTTCACTTTTTTAAGGAATATGTAAATTTCTCCTCCAAAATTTTTAATTGTACTGACAAAAAATTCACAAAAATTTAGTACCTCATTTTAAAAATACCACATAATTAGGTCTTTGCAGCACTCACTCATATCCACGTATTTTCTATCTGACCACAACTGGATTCCTTGAGCATCTACATGCATGCTAACAAACACTTCAACACATGCTCTTTGTGATATCTAACTACTTGAAGTGGCAAAAGTGTCTTTTTCACCTCTCAGATTAGAACAAAAACCAGGAGATAATGGCCATGACTGTCCTTCTTTGTAGCTATATTTCACCTTCAAGTTGTAAATTTTAAGAATGTGAGTTTAGTATCAGTGTCATTGAGAAAACTACTGCCTGCTTTGGACTGTAAATCATTTCAGCATGTTTAAAGTCAACATGACCTTAGTATGAAATGCCAAAACTTGAAGTATTACAATATTTAGTTATTATAAAATGTTCTACAAGTAGATTCAATAGAATGTTTACTAAATACAAAATAAAACAAAAAGGACTAAATATTTATATATGCCCAGCAGCAGACCCTGTTCCTTTCAATAGAATTTAACATTCTAGGAAGGCAGCCATATATTCTTTCAAATAAAAATTAACACTGAAATTGAAATATTACATTTTTTCAGTTAACTAAATTCTCTACACATATCACTTATTCTTATGCTCTACAGAAGATTATCAAAGAAATTGATGTAATTCCCCTCATCCCCAGAGGTTTACCATCAAATTCCATTGAAAAAATAAAAGAAGAAAAATGCATCACAGATATTAGTGACAATTTGAAGGTCATAATAATCTCTGAAGGTCAATTTGTTGAACCACAGTTCAGTGCTTTTGCTGTATGTTGGGATAAACTGAGTGTTTTGCTGCAGCCTATTTCAATCAGGAGTTAACTTGTATATAATCAAGAAATACCTCACAAACTTCTAAGTTCCACTTTCCTAATCCAAAGGTATGATAGGGTGCAGCCAACCATGGTGATTCAACTTGGAACAAGTTATTATCAGATAGAAAACATGATGGTTGGCTGAAAGGTGCTGTAACTTTTAAAGGGATCAAATGTTTTACCAAATACAATATGCACTTTTCCATTTGTCTGTTTTCTCAAAATAGATCATTCATGCTGTACAGTTGAGCCTCTTATGTCAAAGGCACCTGAACAAACTAAGAAAATAAGAGAAAAAATCTTTCCCAAATTTTGTATCATTCCCATATAATTAGCTATGTATTAGATTTTGCTTTCTTCCATTTTGTCATTTTTTTCTCTCCCTCTGGAAACGATCTACAGATCTCTCTGACTGAGAATATGGCAGTGTTAGGCTGCCTGCCTGGACTTTCTGCCTCAGAAAATCCAAGGCTGATTTATGAACAATGAATCTAATGCAGTCTGGCAGAGAAATGGGATCACAAAATTAAAGATTTTTAAAAAAAGATTAGGAGTTAACACAGTGTTGATGTTGGGTTCTTGTATTTGCATATTAAAAGAGGGCCTGTTCTTTTGTATTTCCTTAGAGAAGGGTGAGCTTTTTATAATTACTTACACTTATAAAAAAAGAACTCAGTGGGCTCATCGGTCCCCCCAAGTCTTTTTAGTTTATTCTTAGAGTTCAGATGGCATTTCTGCTATAAAACAGCCAGCCTGAATAAACTTCAAGAGTATTCTGGGTATTAACATGCAAATGAGAGACTGGATCTGTGGTAATTCTTCCCAGACTGTTTTCTAAAAAGGCTGTCTGTGAGGGACTAAAGCATCCGAAACTGAGGTTGATTGCTAAGACTCTGAGTTTATAAAGTTCTATGCAAATGTAAGTACTAAACTTTAAAAGTCTTCAACTTATCTTACTCTTTGTGTAGACTGTTGAAAATAATCTGATGTTCAGAGAGCATTAAATGATACATAGATCAAGGCAGGGACACCCTGAAGCAAGAAATTAGACCTTTGCTACAAAATAGGCTACAAATTACCCTTAGGTGGCTGGTATTATATACTTGAAGGAAATAATTGATAATTGACTACCACCAAGACTTTCTGAGACATAATTTAGGGGAGAAGAACAAATGTCATAGCAAGGACTATTCTTTCCATTCATTAGTGAATTCAGCATTTTTTTTCAAATATCCAGGACTTTTCTTTGCTGAGGTACTTTAAAAGGTATACTATGACCATTTAGCAATATGAGAAGATATTTAAAATAAAGTCCTCTAACAAGTCACTTGCTTTACCATGTAATTGAATTTACTGTGAATTTTAAAGGCCTTGTGTGCATTTTCTCCCATGACCCCAATTCCTAGTATTTTATTTAATTATTCCTTTCATTATTTCTGGAAGTGATTATATGTAATCTCTACCAGTCCCTGCTATTTTAGTTTCCAGTTTAGAGCACAGAGAGGGAAAATATATATTCTTGCTTGGCAATAATGATTCCCATTTATTTCTAAACTAGATCTGCCCCTAAGATTCCAACTAAGGGCTAAGAGTAACGAAGGGCAGAAAAAAAAGAGGAAGAAGAAGAGGGAAAGGAAGATAAAGAGGAGGATGAAAAGAAGTAGGATCAGTGTTGAAAGAGGCAGCGTTAAAGAAGAAAACTGAAAAAATTAATCTCCTTGTTGAGTTAATGTCCCTTTTCTATTATTGTCACAATGCTATTCCCAAAGCAACACTTTTCTTATACTACTCCTCTGCCATATTTCAGTGCACTCAATACACTGGTCCTAATCCATGTATTCAGGCATTTACCACTATAATTCCATATTAATAATTTGGTGTAGTAAGGCAGCCTTTATTTTTTCTTCCCTCCTTTCTTCCTCTCTCCTTTAAAAGAAAGAAAAAGTTACTTTCTTCCAATAGCATAGAATTAAAAGAAAGAAGTACTGGGACTTCTCTGGTGGTGCAGTGGTTAAGAATCCACCTGCTAATGCAGGGGACATGGGTTCGAGCCCTGATATGGGAAGATCCCACATGCTGCGGAGCAACTAAGCCCATGTGCCACAACTACTGAGCCTGCGCTCTAGAGCCCCCGAGCCACAATACTGAAGCCCGTGTGCCACAACTACTGAAGCCAGCACACCTAGAGCCCATGCTCCACAACAAGAGAAGCCACCACATTGGGAAGCCCATGCACCACAACAAAGAGTAGCTCCGGCTCACCGCAACTAGAGAAAGCCTGCACACAGCAACAAAGACCCAGTACAGCCAAAAATAAATAAATTAAGAAAAAAAAAGAAGAAAGAAAGAACTATGACTGGGGTAGAGAGTAACTCAAAGACGAGCAAGATCATGGCTATTCTCAAAGTTTATAGATCTATAGAAACTAAATTATAAATGTAGGGAGTCAACTTTACTGAAAGGTAGACATTGATTAAATTACAAGAGAGACACAAGATGCTGAGTTGGTTAAAAGAAAGCCAGTTAACTTCTATAAATTACAGAGGAAATAATTAGGATGGTCATGTTTAACATAAAGCCAAGGTTCTGCTCATGCTAGACATGAAGTGAAGGGTTCTTCCCCAATCCTGGTAGATGATGATTAATGTCCTGGTGCTTTTTTTTTGTTGTTGTTGAAAAATATCACATTGTAACTTTAAATGTTTAGAGAAGTCTTATCAGAAGTGGCAGCTTTTTAGATACAGAAGGACAGTTCAACCTATCATCTGAACTGGGACACTTTTGAGAGTAAAAAGGAACACCACTGACAGTGGGACTGCCTCCATATTGTCACCCTGTTTAGATAGCCAATATCATTTTTGTGTATTTGAAATCAGTTTATATCAACTGATATCAATCTGAAGAAAGAAAAAAAACATAGCTAAATGTATACTGAGAATCAGTTGTTAAACATAAAGTATCCATTAAGTGTAAACTAAGAAGGTGCCAAAAGAGGTTATTTAGTTAAAAAAGGCTTAACCCTATTATTATCAAAGCACAAACAACAAAAAAAGTGAAAAAATAAAGTACCTGCCATAGAGATAAACACAAGTTTTTTCTGAGAAATTTTTTATACTATATGTAAAACTTACAGAATCCTAATTTACCACTTACAGGCTATTTATTTTAATTAGGGTGGAAATGTATTCCAAAAGTACCTTAGATTTTAGATCCAAGCATATAGTCATTTGTTGTATTATTGGATCCCACTCCTTGCAGGTCTTCCTAAGTTTAAACTTCTCTTCTATTAAATGGTTAAAAATAATTTTAATCAACAAAGTTGCACCAAATAATTCATCTTTTGAACATGGCAAGGTTCTTTAAAACTAAATTGCTTTTAGTAATAGTCAGTTTCAATTACAAATTAACTTTGATTTGTTGCTGTTCTTGTCTATGGCATTTGACTGTAATGAATAACTGGTCTATAAATTCTAGTCTCAAATCTACACCTGGCAATTCATTAGGAATCATCTTTAAGAGATTCAAGAAAACATGAAAAGAAATAAAAATAATTCTTCCATGAAAAGCACTCTTAATTTCAAAGACAGAGTTCAGAAACAAATTATCTTTTTTCGTATTTTAACAAAAAAGTGATTAAAATAAAAATATTTTCAAATGTTTGTCCTTTTAGGGCTAAAATAGAGCTCCATTAAAAAAACAGTGAAGCTAAAGCACTTGGAATGATTAATATTTTAGTCACTTATACCTTATATCCTTTTGCTATACAAACTGCCATCAGTTGATATTTTCAGTTTCTCATTTAAAAAAAGAGGGGACAAAGAAGCAAGAAGAACTACAGTCCTGAAGCCTATGAAACAGAAACTACATTCACTAAAAGACAAAATGAAAAGGCAGAGGACTATGTAGCAGATGAAGGAACAAGGTAAAACCCCAGAAAAACGACTAAATGAAGTGGAGATAGGCAACCTTCCAGAAAAAGAATTCAGAATAGTGATAGTGAAGATTATCCAAGACCTTGGAAACAGAATGGAGGCAAAGATAGAAAAGATGCAAGAAATGTTTAACAAAGACCTAGAAGAATTAAAGAACAAACAAACAGAGTTGAACAATACAAGAACTGAAATGAAAAATACACTAGAAGGAATCAAGAGCAAAATAACTGAGGCAGAAGAATGGATAAGTGACCTGGAAGACAGAATGATGGAAATCACTGCTGTGGAACAGAATAAGGAAAAAAGAATGAAAAGAAATGAAGACAGCCTAAGAGACCACTGGGACAACATTAAACACAACAACATTAGCACTATAGGGTCCCAGAAGGCGAAGAGAGAGAGAAAGGACCCAAGAAAATATTTGAAGAGATTATAGTCGAAAACTTCCCTAACATGGGAAAGGAAATAGCCACCCAAATCCAGGAGGCACAGAGAGTCCCAGGCAAGATAAATCCAAGGAGAAAAATGCTAAGATACATAGTAATCAAACTGACAAAAATTAAAGTCAAAAATTATTTAAAGCAGCAAGGGAAAAATGACAAATAATATACAAGGAGACTCCCATAAGGTTAACAGCTGATTTCTCAGCATAAATTCTCCAAGCCAGAAGGGAGTGGCATGATATATTTAAAGTCATGAAAGGGAAGAATCTACAACCAGGATTACTGTACCCGGCAAGGATCTCATTCAGATTTGATGGAGAAATCCAAAGCTTTACAGACAAGCAAAAGCTAAGAGAATTCAGCACCACCAAACCAGCTCTACAACAAATGCTAAAGGAACTTCTCTAAGTGGGAAACACAAGAGAAGAAAAGGACTTAAAAAAATTAACCCAAAACAGTTAAGAAAATGGTAATAGGGACATACATATCAATAATTACCTTAAATGTGAATGGATTAAATGCTCCAACCAAAAGACACAGGCTCACTGAATGGATACAAAACCAAGACCCATATATATGCTGCCTACAAGAGACCCACTTCAGACCTGGGGACACATACAGACTGAAAGTGATGGGATGGAGAAAGATATTCCATGCAAATCGAAATCAAAAGAAAGCTGGAGTAGCAATATTCATATCAGATAAAGTAGACTTTAAAATAAAGAACGTTACAAGAGACGAGGAAGTACACTACATAATGATTAAGGGATCAATCCAAGATGATGATGTAACAATTATAAATATATATGCACCCAACATAGGAGCACTTCAATACATAAGGCAAATGCTAATAGCTATAAAAGAGGAAAACAACAGGGAAGCAATAACAAAATAAATAAAGTGGGGGACTTTAAGACCTCACTTACACCAATGGACAGATCATCCAGAGAGAAAATTAATAAAGAAACAAAAGCTTTAAATGACACAATAGACCAGATAGATTTAATTGATAGTTATAGGACATTCCATCAGAAATCAGCAGATTACACTTTCTTCTCAAGTGCACACGGAACATTCTCCAGGGTAGATCACATCTTGGGTCACAACCAAGCCTTGGTAAATATAAGAAAATTTAAAACATATCAAACATCTATTCCAACCACAACACTATGAGATTAGAAATCCATTACATGGAAAAAATGTAAAAAAGATAAACACATGGAGGCTAAACAATATGTTACTAAATAAATAAGAAATCACTGAAGAAATCAAAGAGGAAAAAAGGAAATACCTAGAGACAAATGACAATGAAAACACAATGATCTGAAACCTGTGGGATTCAGCAAAAAGAGTTCTAAGAGGGAGTTTATAGCAATACAATCCTACCTCAAGAAACAAGAAAAATCTCAAAAAACAAATCTAACCTTACACCTAAAGGAACTAGAGAAAGAAGAACAAACAAATCCCAAAGTTAGTAAAAGGAGAGAAATCATAAACATCAGAGCAGAAATAAAAAAAATAGAAACAAAGAAAAGAATAGCAAAGATCAATAAAACTAAAAGCTTGTTCTTTGAGAAGATAAACAAAATTGGTAAACCTTTAGCCAGACTCATCAAGGAAAGAAGAGAGAGGATTCAAACCAATAAAATTAGAAATGAAAAAGGAGAAGTTACAGTGGACACTGCAGAAATACAAAGCCTTATAAGAGACTACAACAAGTGACTCTATGCAAATAAAATGGACGACCTGGAAGAAATGGACAAATTCTTAGAGAGGTATAACCTTTCAAGACTGAACTAGGAAGAAATGGAAAATATGAACAGACCAATCACAAGTAATGAAATTGAAACTGTGATTAAAAATCTTCCAACAAACAAAAGTCCACCCATCCTTCTCAAACTCTTCCAAAAAATTTCAGAGGAAGGAACACTACCAAACTCATTCTACGAGGCCACCATCACCCTGATACCAAACCAGGCAAAGATAATACAAAAAAAAAAAAAAAAAGAAAAAGAAAATTACAGACCAGTATCACTGATGAATATAGATGCAAGAATCATCAACAAATACTGGCAAACAGAATCCAACTACACATTAAAAGGATCATACAACATGATCAAATGATATATCTTCAATATACACAAATCAATTAATGTGATACACCATATTAACAAATTGAAGAATAAAAACAATGTGATCATCTCAATAGCTGCAGAAATAGCATTTGACAAAAATCAACACTCATTTATGATAACTCTCCAGAAAATGGACATAGAGGGAACCTACCTCAACATAATAAAGGCCATATATGACAAACCCACAGCAAACATCATTCTCAATGGTGAAAAACTGAAAGCATTTCCTCTAAGATCAGGAACAAGACAAGGATGTCCACTCTCACCACTATTATTCAACATAGTTTTGGAAGTCCTAGCCAAAGCAATCAGAGAAGAAAAAAAAGATAATACAAATCAGAAAAGTAGACATAAAACTGTCACTATTTGCAGATGACATCATACTATACACAGAGAATCCTAAAGATGCCACCAGGAAACTACTAGAGCTAATCAATGAATTTGGTAAAGTAGCAGGATACAAAATTAATGCACAGACATCTCTTGCATTCCTATACACTAATGATAAAAAATCTGAAAGAGAAATTAAGGAAACCCTCCCATTTACCATTGCAACAAAAAGAATGAATTACCTCGGAATAAACCTACCTAAGGAGGCAAAAGACCTGTATGCAGAAAACTATAAGACACTGATGAAAGAAATCAAAGGTGACACAAACAAACTGAGAGATATACCATGTTCTTGGATTGGAAGAATCAGTATTGTGAAAATGACTCTACTACCCAAAGCTATCTACAGATTCAATGCAATCCCTATCAAATTACCAATGATATTTTTTACAGAGCTAGAACAAAAAATCTTAAAATTTGTATGGAGACACAAAAGACCCTGAATAGTCAAAGCACTCTTGAGAAAACAGAGCTGGAGGAATCAGACTCCCTGACTTCAGACTATACTACAAAGCTACAGTAATCAAGACAATATGGTACTGGCACAAAAACAGAAATATAGATCAATGGAACAGGATAGAAAGCCCAGAGATAAACCCACACACCTATGGTCAACTAATCTGTGACAAAGGAGGCAAGGATCTACAATGGAGAAAAGACAGTCTCTTCAGTAATTGGTGCTGGGAAAACTGGAAAGCTACATGTAAAAGGACAAAATTAGAACACTCCCTAACACAATACACAAAAATAAACTCAAAATGGACTAAAGACCTAAATCTAAGACTGGACACTATAATACTCTTAGAGAAAAACATAGGAAGAACACTCTTTGACATAAATCACAGCAAGATCTTTTTTGACCCACCTCCTAGAATAATGGAAATAAAAACAAAAATAAACAAATAGGATCTAATGAAACTTAAAAGCTTTTGCACAGCAAAGGAAACTATAAACAAGATGAACTGACAACCCTCAGAATGGGAGCAAATATTTGCAAATGCATCAACGGACAAGGATTAATCTCCAAAATACATAAACAGCTCATGCAGTTCTATACCAAAAAACAACCCAGTCAATAAATGGGCAGAAGACTTGAATAGACATTTCTCCAAAGAAGACATACAGATGGCCAAGAGGCACATGAAAAGCTACTCAACATCACTAATTATTAGAGAAATGCAAATCATAACTACAATGAGGTGTCACCTCGCACCGGTTAGAATGAGCATCATCAGAAAATCTACAAACAACAAATGCTGGAGAGGGTGTGGAAAAAAGGGAACCCTCTTGCACTGTTGGTGGGAATGTAAATTGATACAGCCACTGTGGAGAACAGTATGGAGGTTCCTTAAAAAACTAAAAATAGAACTACCACATGACCCAGCAATCCCACTTCTGTGCATATACCCACAGAAAACCATAATTCAAAAAGACACATGCGCAGGGGACACGGGTTCATGCCCCGGTCTGGGAAGATCCCACATGCCTCGGAGCAGCTAGGCCCGTGAGCCATGGCCGCTGAGCCTGCGCGTCCAGAGCCTGTGCTCCGCAGTGGGAGAGGCCACAACAGTGAGAGTCCCGCATAACGTAAAAAAAAAAAAAAAAAAAAAGACACATGCACCACAGTGTTCATTGCAACACTATTTACAATAGCCAGGTCATGGAAGCAACCTAAATGCCCATCGACAAATGAATGGATAAAGAAGATGTGGTACATATATATAATTGAATATTACTCAGCCATAAAAAGGAACAAAATTGGGTTACTTTTAGAGACTTGGATGGACCTAGAGATTGTCATACAGAGTGAAGTATGTCAGAAAGAGAAAAACAAATATTATATATTAAGGCATATATGTGGAATCTAGAAAAATGGTACAGATGAACTGGTTTGCAAGGCAGAACGAGAGACAGATGTAGAGCACAAACGTATGGACACTAAGGGGGAAAGCAGCGGTGGAGGGTGATGGTGGTAGGATGAATTGGGAGATTGGGATTGACATATATACACTAATATGTATAAAATAGATAACTAATAACAAACTGCTGTATAAAAAATAAACAAAATAAAATTTTTAAAAATCTTAAAAAAAAAAAGGTGAAATGTAGCTTTGTAGTCTGAGTTGGAATAAAAGTATTTGAATTCTAAGTGATATCTTTAGCTTGGAAATGGAAACTTCCACGTGGGGATTTGTTCAGGGAAGCTCATAGGGTTTTTTTTTTGTTTCTCTAGACTTATCTGTATAATTACCTTCACAGGTTTAGAATCCTTTGAACGTTAACAAGCTAGCTTGTAGATTCAACATATTAACATTCAACCTATTAACATTTATGATACATCTTCTATGTCACAGAAATTGTACTAAATTCTGGGTTAATGAAAAAAATATAGCCCCTGTTTTCAAATAGTTCACAGTCTTTTGAAGGAAATGACAAGCTGACAGACTAGAAACATGTACAGTCCTGAGGATAAAGAGGGGTGGGTGAAGGTGGGGTCAGAAAAGTCTTCCCGACAGCTTTAGCTGAGTGTTGAAGGTTAAGTTCAAATTAGCCAGGTAAGGAACAGGAGTAAGTGTTCCAGGCAGAGGGACCAGTATGTGCCAAGACTCAGAGGTGTGAGAAACTGCAGAGAGGGTGAGAGAGGAGTCTCGTAGCCCATACTATGAAGTATGAGTCTTTAACCAAAGGTTCATGTGGATATTTGCAATTGCATAATACTAAAATCTACAATATAGGCCTAGCATCCCATATATTGGTGGTAGAAAAGAAACTAAATTTAAGTCAACATCAACAGTTTCCATATGCCCATGTTTAATAAATACATTTTTCTTGCTATCTGGGATACAGAGATTTTCAGGAACTTCTGCTCAACTGTCATGCCCACTCTTCTTCAGCAAATTCTTCCCATGGTTAATTCTTAGGTTTGCCTGTACATGGGAGTATCTTAATTCTACAACCTTATACCCCAGTAAATAATTTTGTGCCTCAACCTTATATTCTCTTCACTCTCTTACTTTCTTATTGAAAATTATAGGTCATTATAAGTCATTGAATATCTAGTTCCTCCATCCTTTTCTTATTACATTGTCTTGAATGGCTTTAGTTTTCTTTCTATAGGTCTTGGATCTCTTAGCTAACCTAATAAGAACTATAAAAAATGGTCTTTTTGTTACATTAATACTATAGACCTCTAAGTTTAGAACAGTAAAAACTCTACTTTCTCTGTTTGTACATTTGTGATGCTAAGCTGTAATAAAATAAAATTAACCAGCACGTCAGTTGCTGTCATTATATTTCATGGTCTTCAACCTAGGCAGTGTGAGCCTTCAACACCACTTGTCAATCCTTTCAAGAGCTGCTTGTCATCCCTTTCTGATTCTTCAAAAAAGTTACTAGACTGGAGTAACTGAAGGACGATTGCCATGCCTTGTCCCTTTTGTATCTTCGGTAAATAGGAGTGCTTGGCTTATGCTATATGAACGTACGAATTTTCCAAAATTAATATGTCTTTCCAAGTTTTCATTTCTTCTCCAAGTACTGTCAATCTCAACAGAGAAAATGTGAGATTTTTCAAGGACAGTTACTAACAGTAATTGTGTACTACTTTTTTCTGGCAATACCTTAAGTATTTTGGGGCTTCCCTGGTGACACAGTGGTTGAGAGTCCACCTGCCGATGCAGGGGACACGGGTTTGTGCCCCGGTCCGGGAAGATCCCACATGCCGCAGAGCGGCTGGGCCCGTGAGCCATGGCCATTGAGCCTGCGCGTCCAGAGCCTGTGCTCCGCAACGGGAGAGGCCACAACAGTGAGAGGCCCGCATACCGCAAAAAAAAAAAAAAAAAAAAAAAAGTATTTTGGTATTATCCTATTTAATTCTTATTGTATTTCTCAAAAAATAGATCCTATTATTCACTTTTACACTTGAGGAAGATGATTAAACTTTCAAGTAATCATTCGTAATTTATATAGCTAGAATGTGGCATGATGACATGTCTCTGACATCAGACATGAGTGTGATAGCGTTCTAAATCTTAGAGTCCTAAATCTTAATCATGAAAATGTCTGCACCTCCCACACCCTTTATTACAAATTATTTTTCTTATGGCTTGAAAGTTTCATTTCAAGTTTAAGATTATCTTGCAATGCTGATATAATGAAAAATGTGATTTTTTATATATGGATCATTACTTAATCTTAATTGTGTACATTGTGAAGTGGGGATTGTTTTCCTTTTCTATATAGATAGTTAACTGTTTCAACCCCATTTTATGACTAGCCCATGTTCCCCCACTGATATACAATGCTAAATCTCACTCTATTAATTAAGCCTTTCATATTTATATAAATCTGTATGTTCTCCATTCTGTTTAATTTATTAATATCTGTATTCTTATATTAACATCCTACCATTATAATTATTAATCTTTATAATATGTATTTATATGTAGTAGAATGTGTCCCTGATATTATTAGTCCTCTTCAACGTTTCTTGGCAATTAATTATTCAAAAAGTAATTATTGCATTAAAACTTGTCCAGCTCATGTGGGACATATTGTAGCAGTAGGGATGAGGAAGAATATTATTTTTTTCTAAGTTTAGAAATTACAAAAATCTCGTGGATTTCAAGATTCAAATTAAACTTTAATCATCAAAGATTCAAGTTTAATTTATTCTTATTAAATCACAGAATTTTAGTTATGGAAGGTCTTTTAAAGATCATTTGGTTGAACTCATTTCTTTTATCTCAGAATACTGAGACCTGGAGAGGTAAAGTAATTTGCAAAATACCACACATTGAGTGGCAGAGCATGTACTAAAATTATATATATTAAGTAGGTAAAAGAGAAAAGATTCTATTTCTAATTCTCATAGTATTTAAGCTAGCTTTGATTTTTCCTGATTCCAGAATTTATTAACCAGTCAATGATAAGTCAATGTATAACCACAAAATGACATTGGTTTGCTAATGAAAATAATTCAGAAACATATCATTAAAATAGGTTAATATGTATTTGAATTTTGGTTTTGAATAGTTTAATATGAACTGAACATCATAGAAGGAAAATAGGAATTCCACATCTAACAAAGGAGGACTGGCTATTTCTAGATGAATATTTTTTTTTGTTTTTTGTTTTTGTTTATAGCACAGACCATCAACAAAAAAAGTTAGATTTGAATAAATTTTTAAAAATCAAACAGAAAAAATGAGGGAGCTAAAATACAACGTGATCTTGAGGGCCTAGTGTACTACAGGGAAGAAAAGGGAAGAAAGGTGAGTTAACATTTTTAAGTCACACTTCTTGGCATCTGCCAAGTTCAAGGAAGCAGTTGAAAGACTAAAGCCAAGCAGAAAGTGGCTGCTCAGGAACTTTAATTAGAACAGAGTTTCTGACATTCTTAACAGGCCAGGATATAATTTTTCAAATTTATGGCCCTGCATGAAGGAGGAACATTGGTCCAAAGCCCAGGATTTCACATGTAATCCCTGAAGTGCTGTACTCTGTAAGGATGAAATTGAATTAGACAGCTCTTCTCAAAGAATGATGTCCAGCTTCAAATCAGCTCAACATCTGATCAAATGAAGGCAAACTGCTGCCTGGCCAGACAAAAGTAAATTCTTCCTAAAGGAAGATAATACTAAAATCATCTCTTCAAGTT
The DNA here is from genome assembly GCF_025265405.1 of Mesoplodon densirostris. Taxonomy (NCBI): domain Eukaryota; kingdom Metazoa; phylum Chordata; class Mammalia; order Artiodactyla; family Ziphiidae; genus Mesoplodon; species Mesoplodon densirostris. The sequence continues at coordinate 86,929,746 of NC_082663.1, forward strand.
TTCATATAAACTGTAGGAGCTCAAATATAAACCACCAAATGTGCAAAAAGACAAATAATGACTCACAGAATGGATAATAGAGATATTAGAAATAGACCCACAGGAGATCCAGAGGTGTTATTAGATGTGGATGTGATTAATGATTCAAAAAATTGAAGAATAATATGGAGAATTTTATCAAACAACAGAAAACTATAAAACTAATGCTAAAACAGAATTATAATAACTGAGTATAAGTAATCAATGTATCATCTTAACAGCAAAACAGGTCCAGATAAGAAAAGATCAGTTAACTGAATAAAATATTCAGACTGATACATGGAGAGAAGAAAGGCGGAAATTACTCAGAATTACCAGAGATAAACATAAGACTCAGTGAAAATATCTAACTTTTCTTCAATCAGTGTCCCAGAAGGAGAGAATGAAGCAGAATTGATACTTCAAGAAATAGAAGTGAATAATTTTCCAAAACTGATGCACGTAACTCAAACAACAGATTTAAGAAACACTACAATTCCAAGCAGAATGAATTCAAAAGAAACATGATTACCATTGATGGTTAAGTTTCTTAAAATAAAATCAAAAAAAAATTGAAAGAACCTGAAAAAATTAAAAGACATCATAACTTCAAACAGGAAACAAGAAGGCTAAGCTGACTATTCAACACAGTTAAATAGAAACTAGTGAAAAGTGGAATGAAATGTAATGGAATAAAAGAAATGGCTGCTAGTTGAAAATTCTATATCTAGTGAAAATTTCCTTCAGTGATGAAAATACAACAGAGTTTAGAACAAACAAAGATAAAAGAGAACACTTGTCAACAGATCCACACTAAATGACTTCTGTGGGCGGAAGAAAAATGGTCTCAGATGAAAACATGGAGATATAGGAAGGAAAGAGTAGATGGGTTACTAATTCTTAATGAATGTTGACTTTATAAAGTAAAAATCTTGTGGAATTTATAAATTTACAAGTACAGCACAAAGTGCAAAAAGGGAGTAAAATGGAGGAAATGTAATGTATTTTATAATTGTGTTATTATAAAATATAACAAATCTCAATGTGTTTATATTTAATATAGCATCAATATCTATATATTTCCATAAATGACATATGAGAAAAAGGAAAATCTATAGTGGGAGATTCTAATATACCTTTGTTCGTAACTTAAAACAAACAAAAGTATTGCAAGAAAGATGAATATTTATTTCACATGATTAACAAAAGGGAATAATAGAAAAATAGACCCTCTCAAAAAAGAATAAAAAGTGGAAGAGGAATTTTATTTGAGAAATACCTTTATGGTATTTTTGAACTCTGCCTAGGTAGTTCTTGGAAATTGGGGTTACAGAGTCAGAAATTGATTTGGTCCTTTAAATTCTATGGAATAGCACAAATTCACTGAGGAGATCTCTCCCCATGCATGGCCCTGAAGCAGTAAAGGGCAAGCCCATGGATTTTGCCCATCAGCAAGCATCCCGTTATAATAATATCTTCTTCTCCTTGAAAGTACACACTTTTCCTAAAAGCAGTTTTCTTAATACTTTCCACAGTTGGCTTTGAGTGAAAAGTACCTCTACTCCTATGCTCCCCTACAAGTAAGTAAGAGAAAACTCAGAGTGCTCTGAAAACTATTTTTAAGTAAAAATTCACTACTTAAGTAGTCTTTAGATTTCTCTCTCCCTAATAACTTGCAATATATGCTGCTTTTTCAACCTTAGCAATGTTGAATTTAATCACTCTCTTTGCAAATTGGTGTATTTGTCATGTTTAAGTTCCTTTAAGCTTTAACTCAAATTTTTATACAATTAGAAAAGTTTCATTTAATAACCTTCTATGTGCATATATATATATATATATATATATATATATATATATATGTAAAAGGAGTATAATTTGGAAAGCTTGAGCTAATTTACTTTATCCTTAAAAATGCCTAATTCCAAAATATTTCAAAATGTTTAGACAGGAACCATTATTACCTGATTAAGATCATAGCAATCCTTTTATACTGTAAAGAATACAAATTTTAATGGCTACTTCGTGTCTCTGAAAGCAAATGTGAATTAGCAGAATTAAAATACAACCTCTTCTGTACTGAAAGATAGGAGAAAAGAATTTAAAATGTGAGAGATATATTCAGCTTTAAGAAACAAAAGTATAAGAGAGGTGTTCTGCATTAGGTGTGGTGAGGTAAAGTAGTAATTTACCATCATATTTATAGCAACTACAAACATTGCACAAAATACTAAACAAACTAACATCAGTTACCCCCACCCCCATCCCCAAACACTCCGAAAGAGCTCTAGAGAAAGAACAAAAGCAGGTAAATTTTGGAGGAGAGTTAAAAGTTTAAAGAGAATAACATGGGGTAAGATTTTTACAGCTTTAGCTTGATGGCAATTGAAGCATAGTGCAGAGTGTTTGAAACTCCAATAGAAGACATGCCATCTTTCTGACCTGAAGAAACATACTGGAAAGGAGCTGAATCAAACCATAGCAGCTATAAAATGAGGGTGTTGGGGGGCACCATTGAAAAGAGAGAGACAGAGAAGAGAAATCCCAAATTCTCTGTATAAATTTTACCCAAATTGTTCTGACCCATGAATCGTGTGTACTGAAACAGAGTGTGACTAAGTCAAAAGAACTGAACTGAGATCTGAGTTGATTCCCACTGGAGTTGTGACTAAGTTGGTAATTTGGATCAAACTAAATTAATTGCTTGCTAAAATGCAATTAACAGAGACCAAAATTGAATAGACCAAGATGCTGTAATTATAAGGAAAGGACTTTAAGATAGCTTTTACACCTACATCGAATGAAGTAAAGAAGAAATATACTTGTAATGAATGTAAAGATAGAGATATAGGAAATGTATTTTTTAAAACGGAAATTCTAGAGATGAGAAACACAAAATCCTAAATAAAAATTATCTGGAAGATCTTAAGAGTGTAAGAAGATAATGGAAGAGTCATACATTTGAATCAGATCAATAAAAAATATCAAAGCAGAGGAATAGCAGGAAAAAAATTAGGTAAAATAAGCAGAGATTTAAGGACTTATGGGACATTAACAAAAAGTCTAACATATATTAACATAGATATCAATATTGTGTTAGAAAAAAAATTTGACAAAATGAAGGCTAAATACTAATAAAATTTGGTGAAAGATGTATTTTATACATTCAAGAAACTTTGCAAAGCCAAACAGGATAAATACAAAGAAATTCACACCTAGGTACATCAAAGTTAAAGTACTGAAAAAACAAAAATAAAGAGAAAGTCAATTTTGAAATAAACCAAAGAAAAATAACAATATTACGTACATCACGTTTTAAATAGAAAATCTAAAGAAATCTACAAAACGACCTCATGAATAAGTGAATTAGGAAAGCCATTGAATATACGGTTAATCTATAAAATCCAGAGTAGCAAAAGTTGAAAAATGAAATTTCTAAGAATTCTATTTACAATAGTGTCAAAAATATACATGTTTTAAAGATGTGCACAGTATTGTATGGAACACCAAAAAGCATTTCTGTACCTTTTTAAAGAAAATATAAATAAATAGAAAAATATATTCATGGACTGGAAAATTGAATATCAGTAAGACATCAACTGTACCTAAATTGACTTGTAGATTTTCATATAACAACTGTCAAAATGATGCCAGATTTAAAAAAACAAATTGACAATCTATTCTAAAATTTGTATGGAAAGTCACACAAAAAGAAATTTAAAAAAAGACCAAATATGGGGACTCAGGGTACTTGATTTTATGAGGTACTAGTAAGAGCCTTAATCAAGACAATGTGATTGGTGGAAGCTTAGGCTTATAAATCATTTGAAAATTATAGATTGTCTAGAAATACAACTACATATATAAATACATATATATTTGATTTTTTAGAGATGTCAAGACCATTGATGAAAAGGAAGTCTTTATATGAAATTTCATTAGATGCACTGGATATCTGTATAGAAAAATTTCAGTTGCTACTCTTATCTGTAAAGAGAATGGATCATAGACTTAAATATAAAGGCTAAAATTGTTAAACTTACAGAAGACAACATAGGAGACAAACTGCGTGACCTTTGGATTGGCAAGTATTTTTACATATCACACAGTAAGTGCACAATAAAAGAAGAAAATTGATAATTTGGACTTCATCAAAATGAAAAACTTTTGCTCAACAAAAGATACCATTAAGAAAATGAAAAGTCAAACTACAGACAGAAAAAACTCACTATTCATTTATTAGGTAAAGGACTCATAACTGGAATATACAATGGATTCTTAAAACACAATAGGAAGACTAATAAGCCAATTTTGAAAAGTGGACAAAACCCTTGAATGCCACTTACCAAAAGAAGGTATATAAATGACCAATGGTCACATAACTAGTTGCTCCAGTTTGAGATAATTCTCAAACTGAGATATGAGATAATTCTTGAGATAATTCTTTATGATGGTGCATGTATGTGCACATAGACACACACACACACACACACACATGCAAACACATGCACACAAGCTAAAATGGCTACATTTTTAAAAAAGTATGAAAATGCTAAGTATTGGACAGCTCTTGGAATAACAAGAAACCTCAAAAATTACTGGTTAGAATGTAAAATATAATTACCACTTTGGAAAACTGACAACTTCTTTATATAGATAGATGATAGATAGATAGATAGATAGATAGATAGATAGATAGATAGATAGATAGAGCTATATATATTTAGATAGATAAATACCTTCCACATACACTAGCCATCAACTCTAAGTATTTTTCCAAGGTTAATAAAAGTATATATGACACCAAATATTTATATATCAATATTTATAGCAGTTTTTTTTTTTTTTTTTTTTTTTGGCTGCCTCGGGTCTTAGCTACGGCATGTAGGATCTTTTGTTGCAGTACATGGGCTTCTCTCTAGCTGTGGCATGCGGGTTTTTTCTTCTCTGGTTGTGGCATGCAGGCTCCAGGGGGTTTGCGCTCTCTAGCTGAGGCGCGTGAGCTCAGAAGTTGTGGCATGCAGGCTTAGCTACCCCGCGGCAGGCAGGATCATAGTTCCCCAACCAGGGATTGAACCCGCGTCCCCGGCATTGGAAAGCAGATTCTTTACCACTGGACCACCAGGGAAGTCCCTATAGCAGTTTTAATTGCAATACCCCAAAGTTCTAAGCAACCCAAATGTTCATCAAAAGGAAAATAGAGAAACAAAATACGGTGTAACAGGATACTAGCCATCTAAGAGGAATGAAATACTGATATACACAACATGAATGAACCTCAAAATCACTGTGATGAATGAAGTCAGATACATTGAGCACATACTGTACAATTCTATTTATATAAAAAATCTGGAAAATAGATACTACTCTAAGGTAACAAAAACATATCAGTAGCGGCAGAATCTTGGACAGATGGAGAGATGAACTGCAACCGGGCCAGAGTAACCTTTTGGGAGTGATAGTAATGTTCAGTACTATAATTGTGGCTGTGAATTCATGGATGTCTATTTCGGTCAAAGTTCATGAAACTGAACAATTTAAATGGATGTGTTTTATTGTATGTTAATTATAAAATTAGGTATATCATTATATCGATATCTGCACTAATACATGACTTAAAAGAGTGATGATAAAAACTTGCTGCTCTTAGACTCCTGATGGTTTAAGAATATGTGAGACTGACTTGAAGTGGCATCCTATATTTTATGGTATGGTAATGATGCATTTACAGAACAAAATGTAAAATGCATGGACTTTGAAGTCAAAGAGACCCAGGTTTCACTTATATTTGGATAAGTTCTTCTTAGACTTTGTAAGCCTCAATTTCCACACCTATAAAATAGAGGTAGGTGGTACTACTATATTGTAGAATAACTTTAGATCAAACAGACCTCAATTTGAATCCTTAAACTACTGTTAGCCCTTGCAAATTTATTTGTCTCTCTTTTTCTTGAAAATAAAAATGGCCATAACACTGAGTCATAAAATTAGTCTGAGGATTTATTGAGCTGGCAAATGAAAAACAACTAATAGAATGTCTGGCACAATGCAAGGGCTTAATAAATGTTCATTTTCCACGTCCATTTTCAGTAATACCAAGAGAGCTAAAATATGATATGAAACAGTTGATAAGATATTAGTATTGGAAAGAGATTTCTCATAGCATAGAGGAATTTATTTTCATATTTTCAAAGAATAACAGCTAAGGCTTCAATTATTGAATCTTAAATTACTTTCCTAATTTACCTAAAGTTTTGAAGAGCAGACTTCAAAGGACACACATTCCCTAAGATCAAATATTTAAGTAAAGGTTATCTGAAATACCTGAACCTTTGAAAATATCTCAAAGGGGAATTCCATTTCCAGCAGTATGACAGAAAGATACCCTGAAGGGATTTCTTACTACAATACAACTTGATCCTAGATAATTTACAACAAGTACACTTTTAAAACACTGTTGTAAACAAAAGAAATGTCCAAGGACAAATAAAAATAGAAATAAGCCAGTGGGGTAAAACTGACACTTGAAAACTAGTGCACACAGAAACAAGGTTGCATTCATGAAAAATGGCAATGTCAGACTGGAAATGGAGAAACTCAGCCTGATATTGATATTCTCCACTAGACAGACAGAAGCCTGACTCTGAAATTGCCCACAAATCTATAAACATTAAGGAGAGTTAGAGTAGGTTCATATTAGTAGCTTTCTCTAGATTCTGGAAGAGAAACCTCAGATTCCCTCAGGAGAATATCACCACAATTTGACTCCTTAAAAATGCAATACAGAGTTTCAACAAAGCCTGAAAATTGGCTCTGGCAAAAAGACTAATAAAAAGAGAAAAATATTTCTGATGAGACTGACAGAAAGAGGGAGAGAAATAACACACAAAAATAATATTGGAAATTGAAAAGAGGGCATACTAAAGAAACAGCATGGGTTAAAAGTTAACGAGACTATTATGAAAACCTCAGTGCCAATAAAGAATAAAATGTTAGAATTAAGTGGGCAAATACCTTGAAATAGATAATTTAATAGAACTAAATCAAGAATAAAAAGGAAATGTAAATTATCTATAATCACTATATAAACTGAATCTGTGATTTAACGTTTCTTATGAAGAAGACACCAGGCCCAGATACTTTTACTGGTAAGTTCAAGCAAAAGTTTAAGTAATTTATAATTACAACCTCCAGCAAGTTCTTAAA